>NC_056749.1:421343457-421368931 GCF_019279795.1 Protopterus annectens
ACAACGTCATCCCTCTCTCTCTCTCTCCACAGCAACAACATCCAGACAATCTTTATGAAAGGTTACTCAAACCAGTTTATGTCCAGCAAAAATAGAAAAAAATATATGTCAGCACAAAAGTACAGTCATGTACACTTACCATAAATGTAGATGTTAGAGTGTATTCATTGTTGCTGTCATCACACTTGGGTTATCTGCCTGCAGGTAGCCCTCAGGTCGGCCTGAATAGCAGAGTCTTGGGATTTCTGTATCGGATGCTGTTGTCTCTTCCATGACGTCAGGTCGTCAAGCATATAAAACATGCAGCCAACGCCATTACATCAGCTTTTCTTGATGCGTGGGAGCCAGAAGCAGTTCGCAAGTGCTGTCGGCCGCTTCCCGAAATTTTCATTTTTCGAGTTTCAAACCTGAAGTTTTCCATAGCTAAGTACCAAGTTGGGGATCTTTTTTTTCTTGCTCTAACCGATGTCAGAAAAAGTTTACAATTGTCTTGCCTGTGGAAAACAAATACCTCAGAGCTTTTCCTTCTTACTGTGTCATCTGTTTAGGCTCAGACCACAACATTCCTTGCTGTAGGTTTTGTGCCTTAATACCCAAACTATTTGTCGTCGGGCTGTCGCTAAATTCTTTCACTCTCATTCTCTGTATTCCAATATGGCTTCGATAAGCCAACAGACTACCATAAAAACTTAAAGATAAAGACAGAGGCAGACCGCATAGGTCCAAAACTGTCAATGATGCTTCCGTTAAGCTAGTCACCAGTCTGCTGGTACTCAGTGAGGCACCTTTACAGCCCCTGATACGGGGATCCTTTTTTCTTGCTCTAACCGATTTCAGAAAAAGTTAACAATTGTCATGCCTGTGTAAAGCAAATACCACACAGAGACTTCCATTCTTACTGCATCACCTGTTTAGGCCAGACCACGACATCCCTTGCGGTCGCTTTTGTGCTTTGTTCAATGTCGTCGGGCCCTTATTGTAGCTAGATATTTCTGCTCTCAGTCCTCGAATTCCAATATGGCTTCAGTAAGCCATCTGACTTCCGATCTTCCAAAAATAACAAGGATAAAGACAGAGGGAGACCACACAGGTCCAAAACAGCCATTGACGCTTCCGTTAAGCTAGTCGTCAGTTCTCCAGTCCTCAGTGAGGTGCTTTCGCAGCCCCTGATGCCCACTTCTGTGGATTTTCAGGCCGCTATAGAGACCCTTTTAGAGTTTGGTATGCCGCAAGACTCTTATTCTAGGGATCCTGCGGATGTCTCTACCTTGGATGGGTCCGGAGCTGCCGAGCAGGCACTGGTTTCCGAGGAAGTAGTTTACACTACCGATACTCGACAAACTGACGACTTTTCACGTCTTCAGTTCTTTCTAAAACTACAGAGGTTTCTAAGGCCTAGGGTACAAACTACGCCCCAAAAATGACCCAAGCTCAGGCATCTACTTCCTTCCCTCAATCTTAAATGCTTAAAATGACAAAGACCTTATTATACTTATTAGGGGAAGTCAGGCTACCCCTTCCAAAAGAAAGAGACTTGTCCCCAGTAGTTTTATCTGAACAGGAGTCCGATGACTCTGATGCTTCTGAATATGAAGACATGCAACCCCTCTTTGCTTATGAGGATTCTGATGCAGAGGAATCCTTTCCTTCTGCCTCTCCACCAGAAGATTTTTCATTTGGTGAAACCCTTCATACTTTAAGGCAGCATTTCCAATGGGAATGTCAGGACTATAAGCAGTCAAAAATGAGACTCTGGGAATTCTTAGATTTACCCCAGCACAGACATTTAGCCATTCCTCCTGTCCTGGATGTTGTTGATGTTTTCATGGAATCCAGTTAGACTCCTGACACCCTTCTGCCTGCTCCCAGGAAACCTGACAGGTACTACAGAGTCCCTGATTCTCACCAATTCCTTTTCAAAAATCATACTGTTGACCCAGAGGTAATTTCTCAAGGACCTAAGGGAATTAAAGCAACCTCAGCTAAGATTCTCACCCCCTCAGACAGGGATTCCCGAGCTTTAGACAGATGGGGTAAAAAAGTGTACACCTCTGCTACTCATGCTATTAGAGCACTAAATTGCCAGTTCCACATGCTGAAATATCTGTAACATACCATGGAACTTCTCAAACAAAAAATATCTTCCTTTCCTGCTTGTGCAGAAAATAAAGAATTACAAGAGCTTATGCATTCTGCAAACCAAGTTACTAAGCACACCTTGCAATGTGGCTTTGATATCCTAGAAGCACCTTGCAGGGCAGCAGTCACTAGTTCTGTCCTTAGAAGGCATGCTTGGCTTAAGGAACAGACCTTGCCAGACCATGTCAAATCAAAATTATTGGATGCACCATTGAACAGAGACAATTTGTTTGGCACCAAGGCAGAAGAGGTCTTAAAAAAGATGGAAGAAAAAGCTAAATCTATGCAGACAGTTAAAAGACGTTTTACAGGTACAGCCTCGGAGGTTCAGTAGGCATTGCTCCTCCAAGCACTGGTCCTTTCTGGCCCCATCCAGGCCAGTTCAGCACAGACTCAGGAGAAAACAGACTCCCAGTCAGCAGCCCCAGAGAATGCAGACATCTAAGCAATGGAGTTCTTCCTCTTCAAAAAACAGGGAGTGCTAAGCCACCCCCTTATGGTAAGAAGTCACAATGACTTTACATCTCCACCCTTTACTTCTGCCCACCTACATCTGCCCCTAGGAGGAAAACTCTCTTTCCACGCAAACAACTGGGCCTCTATCACCAATGACCGATGGGTCTTCAAAATAGTGTCCCAAGGATACAAATTTTATTTCCAGACTGCCAACCCTAAGAGGGTTCCCAGATCTTCCTCCAAACCAGCGGGCAGAGGCCAAAAAGCAAATCCTTTCCCTGCTCTCCATGAGGGCAATACAACATGTTCCCGCAGACCAGATGGCCCAAGGTTTTTATTCCAGACTCTTCTTGGTACCCAGAAAAGAGGCTACCTGGTGCCCAATCCTCAACCTCTTCATTCTAAACACCTTTCTGGTGATACCAAAATTCAAAATGCTCACCCTCCAGCAGCTTCCTTCCTATGGTTTCCAAGGATGCTTGGTTAGCCACCCTAGACCTAAAAGAGGCCTACCTACACATCTCAATCAGGGAATCTTGCACAAAATATCTATGTTTCGGGGCAGGATCTATGCACTTTCAGTTCCCTGTGCATCCCTTTGGCTTATCCAATGCTCCCAGAATTTTCACAAAATGCCTGGCTCCTGCCATTGCTTTTTGCAGGCAAAGAAATATTCATATTTACCCTTACTTAAACGATTGCCCGATTCAGGCAGACAGCCAGGAAAAGGTGTTTCAGCACCTGACCTTTGTAAAGGACCTACTGACCTCCCTGGGGTACACTATCAACAAAAAGAAATCAAAACTAGTACCCACCCCCTGCTAAATACATATTCCAATTCCGAGATCGCACTACAGTGAGGAAAGGTATGGATTTCCCAGTCTGCACTATACCATCATCTGTACTCATAATATCAAGGTTCGTATCCGCGAATGCACAGTGGCATTCGCAGATACGAACAGTCTCGCTCAATAACATTTGGCAACATGGAAATCATCCAACCGCAGTTGGACGTTGCTGTGTGCGCCAAACGTTACTTTAACATTTTGATAGTAAACCATATATTTTATATCTATCTATATATCTATATAAGTAGATTGACAAAGAAAATTACAATTTTCACCCATTTATTGCTTTGGTTAGCCAGGTTGCCTGCCTGGGATGAGATACACTGGTTAAATGACTTCCTCAAAATCACACACCACACAAAAGACTGGTGTAACCAAATCTACAACTACAGAATGAAGTTAATTTACAATTTGAAGCCTTAATTACCTGTGCTAAACTGGCAAATCACGAGTGCCTTTTCTTTTTCAGTTCATTAGTTAAATGTATTTTATTTCAACTTATTCACAAGACATCACTGCTGTTCAACTGCATTCTCTATTTTTACCACTCAACTACAGGACTCCTTTCTCAGGGACCTCTTGCCCCCCTGCACACATTATGCCGAGGATCACAGAATAATCATTGTGACAAGGCTAGAGACATTCCTAAGTTACACTTCATCTGGGGACGTGTCAAAAATTACCATTTCCAGCCATCACCCTATGATAAAATGTCTCCTTTACATAGTGGTTCCTCCCTGCTGAGTAATGGTACCTAGAATGTAAGATTATCATCTCTGATCTTTGAGAGGGCATGCTGGTCATCCAGCCATCATCAGGGCTGTTTTAAGATTAGAACAAGCATGGCATAGTGTCAAATGTGCTGTACATCATTGTTCTGACATTTCCTAGATCCCTGGCTGCAAGACAACAGTGGCCTGCATTGGAAGGCATCCAAATCATTAGGCAGGCCAGTAGGGGTGCTAGACAAGCCACCTGGTATTCTTCATTGCCTGATCTGAAACCAGGCAGCTCATGCTACAAATTCTTTTGAATAAGACATCGTGGCAGGAGTAAACTGTACTCTTCTCCTTGTGAAACCTTCACCAGGATGCCAGGGAGTATTTCTGCAAAACCTCATAAAGGATGCCAGTAACAGCCTGCTCAGCAGCCTACAGGAATTCAAAGGCAATTTAAAACAGTACTTTCAGCAGCTTCTGAATGAAGAAATCCACACAGAAGCTGTACTGCCCGAGATGCAGCCTACTTTGAAAGAAAAGGAGAAGTCCACCATAGAAGAACAGCACTAAGGAAAATGAAGTCAGGGAAAGCAGCAGGTTCATTTGAGGTCACAGCAGACAGGATCAAGATGTTGCATGAGATAGGGGAGAAATGACTCCTGATGGTACTCACAGTAGTATGGAGAGAAAGATGCATCCCAGATAACTGGAGAATAAGCATGCTAGTGCCAGTGTACATGAACAAAGCAGGCACCCACAACTATGGACAGTACAGAGGCATCAAACTCCTGTCACATTGCATGAGTTCCAGAGAGGGTGACTAACAAAATATGCAGAGTAGTAGACAGTAAGATGGGAGCGGCGCAGATCAGATTCTGATCAGGAAGCAGCACAACCAGCCACATGTTTGCAGAGAGATAGTTAGAAGAAGCTAGAGATGAGGAAATAGTCCAACTGGGCATTCCTGGTCTTGGAGAAAGTATATGACACAAGGTCCCATGAAAGTTGCTTTGGGCAGTCCTGCGGTGTAAAGTACCAAACACATTGGTAAAATTAGTGCAGGCTATGAATAAGGACCCAATTACTCGAGCACAAACAGAGCTCAGTCTGACAGAGGGGCTCCCAGTGTGAGTGGAGGTTAAGCTCTGAACCCACTGCTGTTCATACTGGTGATGGGCTACATCAGCAAACAAGTTGGAGGGGAAAGATAAACAAAGTTGCTGTATGCAGACTATGTGGCATTACAGGTGTACTCTTACACAAAATTTCAGCAAAGGATAGGAGAATGGAATGCAAAACTGAAGGCATGCGAGATGAAATTGAGTGCAGATAAGACAGTTGTAATGGCAGCAAAAGGGAAATCTGAAGAAGCTGGAAATTGATATAGAAGGGAAAAGAGTGAAAAAGATTAACTGCTTCAACTATCTGGGAGGGGCTGTGGTAGTGAAGGGAAGTCTGAATGAGAAGGTCAAATCTAGAATCAGATGGGCTGCATCCAACTGGCAGAGTGTGTTAGGGGTAGTGTATGACAGAAGAATGCCAAAGAAGCTGAAAGGTAAGGTGAAGAAAACAGTGTTGAGACCAGCAATATCATATGGTACCGGAACCTGGGCAGTAAAGGCAAAGCAGATGAGAAAACTAGAGTTGATAGAGATTAAATGCCCGAGATAGGTGGCAGGATGCACATTGTGGGACAGACAAAGAAAGGAGGACATCAGAGCAGATGCCAAAGTAGCTCCAATTGCAGAAAAGTTCAAAAAGAACATATTACAGTGGTTTGGGCACATGCGCAGAAAACAAGACAAGCTACTGAAGATGATTTGGGGAAGACAGGAGAAAACCAAGAGGAAACAAGGGCAAACAGATGGATGGATTGCGTGACAAAAGACCTGCAACAGTCAGACATGACTGCCCAAGGTAAGAGAGTGACACTGAAATCAAGAGAGATTGCAAAAGCTAACAGCACCCGAACCCCATAAAGAAAATGTGGAAAAGAGGACTGATGATAATGATGACCATGTCATAATCAAAACCCTGTACCCTGTGTTTGTGAGGTACACACCATAGCCATTATGCCATCTCCCAATTATTGGCTACATCAAATTGTCCAACTGCACCCTTCAAGAATTTGGGAAGGTTTTGCAGCCTAGCCTGTCTTACTTCTTATAGAGTTTGCTTCTCCATTCAGTGTGAAAAAGCTGTATTTTTTTATTTATTTTGAGGGACAAGATTGAAAAGACAATCCATTCCCTTAACTTGCACATGGTTTGTTATACTATATTTTCTGATGAGGCAGACGACTTTGATGAGGTCACTGCACTCCATGTACTGCAGGCTGAATTATCATCAACCAGGCTTGTTAAATGTTGTCTAGAGTCTCTGGGACCAATTATTCCCCACACTGTTCCATCTTCCACAAAAGAGGTACTCTCGCCTTCAACACACAGAAACTCTGATTGCTCCCCTTTTAAAACAGTTCACATTGAACTGTAACTTTCTGGAGAATTATCAACCCGATGTTTTCCCTCCTTTTAAAAAGGTAAGGTTTCTGAGAACGCCAACACATGCCATCAGATACATCTCTTGATATGTTTAACCTATGTTAATGGCCTCCTCCTGTTCAAAGTCAAAGGTAGTAGATTATCAGGGTCCTCCGACCTCTTGGCAGCTTCTGTTACAATGAACATCTGCCACATGATCATGCATTTGAAAACATACATGTTTTAATGGCACCATGCTTGAATAGTTTTAGCTCCTACCTTTCTGGATGCTCACAGCGGGTAATTTCAAAGGTTAACTTCCCTCAGCTATCTCCTCTGAACTGCAGGCCTAGCACAATGAGACTAACATAGCTCATTTACTGTTTACGGTGTATAAGCTGCACCTTAAAGAAGTTATTCAACAGGCAGGTACTTCATCAGTTTTGTGATAATGACATTCAGCTTTTTCTCTCCTTCACTCAGAAATCTCCACTAAAGCTCTCCATTCTTGCAAACTGCTTGGAGTCTGTCCGTTAGTGGATGGACAGTCTGCTTAAGTGCAATCTAAAACCAAGGCAAAACTGGTTATGTCAGAGTTAATCAATCTTATTTTTCTCTGCTTTCTCCCCATAGATATATTATATATGTATATATATATATATATATAATAATAATATATGTGTGTATATATATATATACATATATATATATATATATATAATATATTGTGTGTATATATATATATATATATACATATATATATATATATATATGTGTGTATATATATATATATATATATACATATATATATATATATGTGTATATACATATATATAATATATATATATATATATGTGTATATACATATATATATATAATATATGGTATACATGTATATATATATATATATACATATATATATATATGTGTGTGGTGAGTATATATATATATATATATATATATATATATATGTGGTGATATATATATATATATATATATGTGTGTATATATATATATATATATATATATATGTATGTATATATATATATATATATATATATATATATAGATGTAATATATATATATATATATGATATATATATATAGTATATATATATATATATATATATATATATGGGATCCACCATAATGTCGCTAAAGTCTGAAATTAATTGGGCATAATCCCTTATTCTTCTAATGAAGAGCCATGTGTCAGCCATCATCAAGGCAACCCATCACATCTAAAGAATACTGTCCAAATTTGATTTATTCCATCAATGGATGTTACAAAAGCGATACACATGATGGAAATCTTCTTGCATGCACAATCAAAATGACTTGGGTATCAGGCTTTTGCATGTGGACTTGGCCCAGCTACACATGGAACAATAAATCCACAGCAACACAGTTTGTAGGGGAGTCCCTACTTGTGCCATATCACTCCTCTGCTGAGGCATATGCAATGGTTAGTAGTTATGGCCAAGTCCGTCTAACATTTTACCTTAAGAGGCCTATGCAGTCTTGGCTCAGCTTATCTGAAAGAATTTCTGATTTCTTGCGTACTAGTTAGGTCCCTCAAGTCTTGAATGCAGGGTCTGCTACCTATACAAGTGACTTTTACAGAATACTTTGATAGGCTGTCATTTGCTTCTCACCCATTTGATTCTGGTACTGTGAATTTTATTATTCTCCCTGCTTTAGATGTGAGACTCAAATGTCTCCAATAGGAGGTTTCTGAAATACCATCTTTTTAGGAGTATTTAAATTGCATCCAGGGAGCTATTCATTGTATCGTTAGCCATTTTAGCTTTAATAAGGTGCTTTATTGCTGTATTCTAGTTTTACATAATTTATTATTGCTTGTAGACAGTACCAATTCTTTTTCCCTACAAGGCTTAGACAATTTTAAAGTATTACAATTCTCAAGCAGATCAAAAAAGGTTGCCTTGTGAACACATACAACAGAAATAAAAAAATTATTGCCAAGCTATGAACAAAAATGTAAAGAACCCGCTTAGTTGCAAAAGTGAAGTTACAAACTATGTATAAGAGAGGGATGAAGAGGGTGTGGGAAGAGATGAAAGGCACTCCTCTACTATTTGAGGCTTCCATTGCTGATAGAAACCAAGTCATTTAAGTTTTTGGACAGGTTGGGTGTTACAAGTAGTCAAGCGGAACTAGCCGGTCATGCAAACAACTTCACAACTTCAGTATTCACTATCTCCTTAATTTACAGCTAACTTAATAGGCAATACTGCCCATAATAGCCCAAACATTTTATTTAGGATACCTCTGGAGTTGGAACTCAAACTTAAGAAAGGAAATCCTTACAGCAGTTTATTGTTGCAAACTGACAAAAGCAGTTTTTTTTCAATTATCCATTTATTTTAAAGAGAACAGGTTTTCATGTTTTGCTGTGTGGGGAGAATTAACATGACAACTATCAAACAAGCCCTGATGTGGTGTACATCATTAGTCTACACTTCAGAATAGCAAAATGGACTGAAATTTAACATATAGCTCAGTTCCCCCTTCATCAATATTTCAGAAGTACGTACAAGAACAACACATGTAATCACAGACAAGATTCCTGCAACATGAGAACCTTTCCAGGAAAGTATTACTTGTTTTGTCTGTAACAAGTAGAAAAGTGGATGCCTACATAGTAGTGGGTGCACACAACTGATACTACTAGAATGTGCCAGGGTTACTTAAAAAGGGACCCCTAAATTGATTAACTGATTGCTTAAAGGCATTTCAGAAGCAACTGTCCGCTGTTTATCAGTACAAACATATGATAGCAAGCTGATATTTAAGGTGTTGGTAAAAACATTTCAGAAAGATTTGAAGGATGCAACAACAATTTCCTTAACATTGCTGTCCATTGTCATATTGTTTAGCTGCCAACTTCATTAACATTTCTCAAACATTTTCAAATGTGCATTCCTTTCAAAACAAAGCCATGAGACAATACTCCATTTTAAAGAAGGACCATAAATTAGTTATTTTAAAATTACACAGATCATTTCTCTGGAAGGCTGGAAAGTTGAACTGTAGACTGTATGCATTTTATGGGGATGCAGTTGGAATGACTGAACAAACAAATATGTGGTCCTGAAACATACATTAAAATGTAGGCTTTTGTTATATTACTTACAATGGGATTTCAATTTTCAAAACCAAAGTACTGATCTCAAAAGATGTAATTAATGATTTTAATTAAAGTGATTGAAGAACTATTTGATAAAGTATGTACTTGAAGCATTATAAAAATGCATTACTCATCACTTTAAGTATAAAACCTAAAAAACTAGGTCTGGAATAAACTGTTGCACCACACAGTCCAAAGTAATAAAAAATTATGAAGCATGGTATCCCTCTCTGAAAAAACAGGATGCAGTTCTCTCATGTAGGAAGAAATCTTTATACACAGGTCTAGTTTCCATTCACAAAAGAACACCAGTCCCATTGTAAGCACTCAGTATTTTTCAGAAATCAACTCTTCCTGTATGCACTCTCCTACAAAAGCAGCTTCTTGGCTTCTGTCCAGTTAAAAAATTTGCCTCGTTAATCTTGTTTTCCTTCACGCCACTGTCTTGAGCCTTCATTCCATGCCACATACACAAAAAGGGCCAGGACCACGTGGACTGCCACCACAGCAACAATTGCAGCATAAAAATAGCTATCTCTATTTGAAAGGCCAAAGGTGCCTACAAAAAAGATTGGGAAAAACAAGTTTGTCACCTAGAACCGATTCACATTACCATCATTGTGACATTGTATACAAAAAACAACAAAGTCAGTTTCAATAGTGCATTCTACTTACCCATTAACCATTTAATTCTAGAGACATTTTCTAGGTGGTTCGTCAGAATTACTAATGATACATCTTGTGGTTCAAGGTAAATTAACTTCACCCTAACCCCTCCCTGACTTATGGCATATTTTTCCAGCAGCAGTACTACTGAAATCAGTTGAGAAATGGGCACAAGTTCTGCAGGAGGGTGTGGTAAGGTATGGGAAAGAAGAAGCAAAGTCGTTCAGGCAACAAAGATGCACTTTGTCCAAGGCCTTCCTTTAATTAGAACACTGACAAAAATCTGAAAGGCATTCCACTATGTCACACCAGCCCTTCTATCTCACCTGAATCTAATGAAATTGGTCCAGGACAAACTAGCAAAACGTCCAAAAACAGGAAAAGTGTGGAAGACCCAAAATATACATAATGTAGCAGATATAGCCTGTAAGGTATGTCCTCTTTCTTTAGAGGAATAAGACGAAAACATTTTGCTTCCAGAAAATAAGTTTTATTGGCTAGATGAGTGCATTTGGCACCAGGATGACAGTAACACTTTACTCAAACCAACTCGCCTATACATATATTTGGGAAGGGGGTTGGGGGGGTCACTACAGCCGATGGTCTGGACCACAAATAATTGGTTAAAAAGCATGTGGATCTGGTTGGGTATCCCTGAAAATAATTAGCATGTTTGGTAATAATGGCCAGTGGGACTTTCCCATACAGTGAGGGTCAGGCCATGCAACCTCTGCACCAAGAATTTAAACATAGCACATGTACAGTAATGTGTACAAAGAATTATTATTCTTCTTTCAGCTTTTCCCGGTTAGGGGTCGCCACAGCAGATCACCCATCCTCTCATAATTGGCAGTGGAGTTTTAGGGTGTCGAGTTGCTAGCCCGGCGCCCAACCTTCCACAGAAGGCACACATGCACACACTCACACCTAGGGCCAATTTAGAGTATCCAATCCACCTACAGCATGTCTTTGGGATGTGGAAGGAAACCTGAGCATCCAGAGGAAACCGAAGCGACCACAGGGAGGGCATGCAGACTCCACACAGAAGGTAATCCAGCCGAGGATCGAACCGGCGAACCTCTTGCTGTGAGGCGGCAACCACAGGGAGGACATGCAGACTCCACACAGAAGGCAACCCAGCAGAGGATCGAACCGGAGAACCTCTTGCTGTGAGGCGGCAACGCTAACCGCTGCACCACCGCGGTCGCCCTAATGTGTACAAATAATAAATTAGTATTATAAAAAGTTCTCACCTACAAAAAGTTTTCCAGTAATGTACAATAATATGCAAGCACACTGATGAAGTTCATTTATAGCATACCTCTCAACTGTCCAGAATGTGAATGTTCATACTTTGTGCCTCAAATTTTTGGTCTAGTCTGCATAAAATGTAAGGTTTTCTAGCAAATCATTTAGGATTGATGTCACTAAAAATAACACACAAGTTTCAGACTTTGTATCCTTCAGAAAACACATTGCAACTCAAATCATATTATTCTTGCAACTTTAAAAGCTTATAAGAGCAACATTTAAAACTTGTCCCTATTTTTTGAAACCCCCCCCCCATTATTTTAGGCTTTGTCCAGATTTCTTGCACTTAAACCTATTCCTTCCATACCTCTAAATCTTTAACAGTTAAGTTTCTCATGTTCACAGAATAAGCCAGTAAAGATTTTAACATAAGCCTGGCAATTTAAAATTCTAAACGTTAAGTAGCAGAAGAATAAACATTTTTCTTAAACAAGCTTTCCCATCCTTGTCAGAAGGAATGGGGCTAGCATTAACAATATATGTTTGGCTGAAGATAGCTTAAATAAGGAAATAACTCCAGGGTCTGATTGGGACTAAAAATGGTATGGGCGTACCCAAAGTACTTTATATAACCTAATCAGGAGGCTTACTGTTAGGCATACTGCAAGCTGTTAAGAAAATATATTTGAATGCTGATAAAGCATGAGGAACAGCAGCAGGCTGAGGAAAATAGTTGCAACAAATCTTAGTACTGCTGAGAGTGGGATTTCATTCTCTTCCTACTAAAACAATTATTTCATTTTTGCTACAGTTTCAGAAAAAAAGAAGCCTTCTGGAGGGAAATCTAAAGATAACCTTTTTTCAGAGTCAAAAGCTTCAGCTTGAAGAGAATTCATTAAGAAATGCACCCCCCCCCCTTTCAGTCAATGATCTTCTGTCTGAGAATCAGTGTCAGAAATTTATTTTTCTATTAGAATTCAGTGAAGAAACAGGATTTAAAGCATTAAAGGCCTGAAAGAAATATATAGCACAACCCAGTCTCTCCTGTCCGCGGTGGTGCAGCGGTAGCATTGTTGCCTCACAGCAAGAGGTTCTCCCGTTTGATTCTTGGCTGGAGTGTGGAGAGTGCCTTCTATGTGGAGTCTGCATGTCCTCTCCACAGTTGGGTGGGCATTCGAAAGACATGCGTAAATGGGGGTCCCTTCGTTGAAGGTTGAACGTCGAGCTGGCACCTTGGTGTTCGTCAAAGTCTACTGCCAATCATTAGCAGTTCCGCTGTGGCGACCCCTAACCAGGAAAAGCCGAAAGACAACAAAAAGTCTCTCCTGTCCAGAGTGAGAAGAACACAATACTCAACATTTTGTTTTTCTTTTCTTAGGGAGCCTTCATCAAAAGAGGAACTTACCTGAGAATCAGGCACCTCAGCCTGGCTATGGGGCAAGACTGTGCCATCCTCCAAGACAAACAAAAGTGGTTCTCCCTTGCCCGAAGACAATAATCCAATAACTGCAGAGGAAGTATCTAACTTCTATTCTTTAACAGCTTCTTGAAGAGCTACTCAAGAGGATCGAGATACAACGATGAGCGCAAGTCACCCACTGGTGGCTGTGGCAGTAAAAACTAGAACTTGCACCCAAAGACTCCAGAGAAAGTTTCTTATTCTTGCAGCTAGGAGAGGAGCTGAACTATTGCTCCATGGCTGACTTGGAAAAAAGAGTGGAAGCAGGTAGTGGAATTTGGATGTGTTGGTAAACCTTCGGACAGAAAAATGCAAGTTTTAGTAGAAGTTTCAATGATCCCAATGAAAAAACATGAACTCCCAGCCCCAATCCCAGTTTTCATAGGTAGGTACTAGGCTATCGGCCCTAGGGGCCTATACAAGCCCAGCCAAAAAGGTATCCTGGCTTTTGCCACCCAAGAAAATTATTTTCCTGTGCCACTGTTGAGCAGAGCCACAGAGTTGATCCCCGGGGTGAATTTCCTATTTCCCATCCAATCATCAAGATTTTTCTTGAAGAGTGCTAATAAGGAGTTTTGTTTGATATAGATAGGTAGTTTATTCCAGAGTATGGGAAGTCTCTGGGACACGAATCTATCCCTCCGGCATGTTCTGTTTATTATGGTGACAAGGTTTAGGTCCCTAGAACGTGTAGCTTGGAGGGATTGGGATTTCTTTAAGTGGAGCATGTCCAACAGCTCTGGGTTTGACATAGCTTTGTATGCTAGGCAGAGATCACCTCTGAGTAGGCGATACGTGACGAAGTAAAGCTGGAGTTTTTTGAGACCATCAGTGTAGGGCATCTGTTTGAGGCTGGTAATCCCCTTTGAGGTATTTCTGCGGCCTTTTCAGTTGTTGTTGATTTCTTGTGAGGTACATACCAAAAGGGGCGTTGTACTCTATAATGGGTCTAATGAGTGATGGAGTAGAGGGGAACAATGACCTCTTTTTTTTCTGGATGAGAAACCTTTTGTGATGATGTGTGCCACGTAGAAGGATTTCCTGACTACTGTGGCAATGTGATTATCAAAGGAGAGACTACTGTGTCCCAAGGCCTCATCACACTTTCAGTGTTAAGTATACTACTGCCTATGTTGTAGTCCATGGGTACAGAGTTTTTACCAAAGGGGATGACAATGCACTTTTTGGCACTGAGCTTGAGGCCATGGCTTTGACACCAGGCATCTGTCTCAGTAAGGCCCTTTTGTAGGATGTCCACATTGTTAGAGTTTCGATTATGGCTCCTAGTTTGTAGTCATTTGCGAACTTCGTTAGACAAAGACCTTCTGTGTTAGCCTGTACTTAGAGAAGTAGATACCAAACAGGAAGAGGACCCAGGACTGAACCCTGTGGTACTCCACTTGTCACTGGTCTGAATTTGGATTTGGAGTCTGCTACTTTCACAGTGTGGGTTCTGTCAGTGAGCCAGTTGGCAACCCATCTTGTGACATAGGGATTTATACCTAGTTTAGTGAGTTTATCTATAATTCCAGAGTGGGGGATGGTGTCAAAAGCCTTGCCAAGATCTAGATAGGCTGTGTGAACCACCTTACCCTTTCTACGGCTTTGGTGACTGCTTCAAAGAAGTCTATCAGGTTTAGGAGACATGATCTGCCTTTTACAAACTCAAACTGGGTGGGGTCCAGAGTTTGGAGATTACCAATGTCTTTGTTTATAAGTTCCATGATGATACGTTCCATGGCCTTCCAGACCAGGCTCGTCAGGCTAATGGGGCAGTAGTTCCCAGGGTCTGTGGTTGCTCCCCCCCTTGTGGAGTGGGATAACCGTCACTGTGCGCCATTCAGCTGGCACAAAGCCTGAGGTGAGGCTATGATTGAACATGGTACAGGTGGGGTGCCAGTTCGTTCTGTAGTTCATGTAGAACGCAGCCTGGTATGTTGTCTGGTCCCATAGATGCTGTGTTCTTGGCTTTGGAGAGTGTGTTTTTTACCTGTGCAGCCGTGATTACAGAACTTTGTATTCTTCCGGTATAGAGATGGGCTCTTTAGGGGGTGAGAGGAGGGTAAAGTTAGCACTGAACCTATCGGCCAGGATGTAGGCAATATCAGCTGGGTGTGTATATTTAGTGCCATTGTGCTGTAACTCAGAGCAGATCGGAGTGTTGCCATTGAGATTCTTGACATAGCTATAGAATGCTTTGTGGTTGTCTTTAGAATCGGTGGCGATTTTATTTTCGTAACTATCTTTGGAGGATTTTATCAGGGATAGCAGATTCTTACTGAGGCTGATCAGGGAGCTCCTCCACTCATGGGATTTTACTCTCTTTTGCAACAGTTTCTTCCTTCTGTTGTACAGTTTGTTTATGGCAGGGGACCACCAGATTGGCTTCCTTTTTTTTGGAGGACAGCATCTTGGTTCTGTTTGGGATAGCACGATCCATGCACTCATGCAAGTGCTTATAAAGTGCAATTCTGTAGGATTCAGTAGTCGTAACTGTATTGTCCACCTGCATGGGTATCATGAAGTTCACCACTTCTGTCTTAGGAAGCATGAAGTTGGCTTTGGAGAAATGTTTTACCATGGTTTCCTTAATGGGGGATGGGGGCAGGATGTGGATATCTAGGGTAATTAGCTTATGGTCGGATCGGACCAATGAGGCGTTGACTTCAGGTGTGGAACACCGGTCACTCATGTTGGTAATGACTAGATCTAGGATACTGTTGCTCCTGGTGGGGGTGTGGAGAAGTTGATCCAGGGCACTGGAGTTTATGAATTCCAGAAAGCGTTGAGTGAAGGAGTTTGTACATGAGTAGTTTTCCCAGTTAATGGTGGGGTAGTTGAAATCGCCCATTATTAGGGTGTTTGGTTGAACCCTAATACTTTCCAGTACATCAAGAAAAGAGGAGTGGGAATCCTGGGGCATGGTGGGTGATCTGTAGCAAGCTACAATTTGGATTGCAGTTTTGCCCAGAGTTAGTTGCACTTGGATAACCTCGGCTGCATTATGCTGAGTAACAAGCCTGGAGGTGTGGATATCCTTAATGAATATGGACACACCTCCGCCTTTGGTGTTCCGGTCCAGGTTACATGGCTGAAAATTGTGGTATGTGCTATGAGTTATAGCCTGGTAGTGCAGGGGTGTTCTCTGGAGCCTTGAACAAGGTCTCAGTCACTGCAAAGATATCGATGTTCTCCATTTTAAGGAGTACCTCGAGTGAGTGCATTTTGAGATTTAGACTTCTGGCATAGAGTAGCATCACCCTCAGTTTTTGCTTGCCTGTTCCTGTTACGGTGGTGAATTTGTCATTTGAACCTTGCCTAAAAAAGGCACTATAGGTGCGGCAATAACCTTAACCAGTATCCAGAATCCCATGGGTGACAGGTGCAGGCCATCTCTGGCAAAGCATCGTGGTCTGTCGACCATGTCATCCCAGACAGACAAACGCTGGATCCCTTTAGAATGGCACCAGAAGCTTAGCCAATTGTTGAAGTCAATCATTTTGTCCTTGTACTGCGGCATCATTCTGGGTGATGGCAGAATGCTACTCAAGGCTAGGTTCATACTTGCCTGGGCTACAAGATCGGAGAGCTTTTCCATGTCTCTTTTCATGTAGTCCAGGGAGGTACATCTCAGGTCGTTCACACCAACATGGACAATGACCGAGTCATATTTGTACTTGTTGTGGAGTAACCAGAGTGCGTGGGTTATGTGGCGGATCCTAGCATCCGACAGGCAGCTGACAGTAACCTTCTCCTTGTTTAGCCTGGTGAGTGGGACATCAGTGTGCCTGACTATAGAGACACCTATTACTAGTGTGTTGGGTACGTTGTTTTGCCTTATTGGCTGTAGTTGAGTGGCACACTGAGTCTGCGGACTACGTGTCATTTGGGTTGTGTTGGGGATGGAGGTTGCTTGCATTTCTGCTTTGGAGGTCTCTGTGGCTTGAGCAAATTATTATTGAGAGCCTCCGCAAATGTTTTTGTGTTTCTATGTGTGGATTTTGGTGGTGTAGATTTAGTGAGACTATGTGATGAGTGTGGTGTGCTGCAAGTGTTTACCTTCTCCTCTTGACTGTCAAGTTGAGTCTTGATTGGAGAGAGCTTTACCTCCAGTTTGGCTAGATAAAAGTGCATCTCTCACAGGTTGTAGTGTTGGGTGGTAGGAGGAGAGGGTTGTCTGTGTACATGAGGCAATTTTGACATTGCCCCAAGATGCCCAGATTCATCAGATAGACTGGAGAGAACACTGGGAGCTGACCCTTTCCCTACAAAAATGTAAAATAAATGCATTAAAGTGAGCTTTCAACAGTTTTTTTCACACAATCATTCACAGAGGGGGGTGGACCGTGATACCTGCTTACAAAGTCGATAAAACTTTTTCTAGCATAAAATAGTATTGTCTATAGAATATTTACTCCTAAGAAAAAATAACTACCTTTCTGGGGAAACCTTCAATTTTGTCTGCCCAGTCTTGAAGGACAGCAAGCTGGCTGTCTGTTCCATGAAGCCTGCAGGGAGCACACACTGGTGGTAAGAAAGCTATGAAGCTTTGCCACCATAACCACTGCTTTTGTCTCTCTCTTCATGCCCCTGAAGGTTTAGGGTGTGTGGAATGTGCCTTGAAGTTCTAAAGACTGGCCCACGGTCATATCTTTGGCAGGATACAAGCCAAAATGCTTAGACTACAACAGTGATCTCATATTGAACATGTACTGTGAGGCTGTGTCTGCTTCTGTGCCCATACTGAGGAAACACTTAGAGGTTCCAAATACATTAAGTGTTCGATTCAAATGAGTTGCTAATAGGCTTTTGATCAATGCGACTCAAAGTATCTGAACCACTTATCACTACAGTGCTATTATAACACATAGCATGAAGCACTAGTAGCACTATTGAGATCATTTCTTTGAACACCTCTCCTAGGTTTATTTAATGCTAAACTGCATTAAAGCACGGAATGGTGAACCACTTCAGTGTACAGTCTAAACAACCTACATTTATTACCAGCTATTTCTGACTGCAAGTTTCTTTTTCAAAAATGTATTAAATTATGGACTAGACATTTACTATTCAATACTTCACATGATCTCACACCACATTAACAAATTCCTCCTCTAAATATTTTCTTTAGAAACAGGATACTTTTTTTTCCCTCCACACATTCTTGGCCATTAAGCCCGTAACCCCCAACAGCCACCTCCAGCTACTCAACTAGACTGACTTGTTTGTTACAGCCATACTGACCTTTTGTTTTCTGGGGCAAGGGAGAAAAAAGGAAAGTAAAAATCAAAGACTACTATCAGCACAGAACTGTACTACAGAATTTTATAACTGCTGCACATTATATCGATACTGTTGTGGAACTTGCACAGATAAGAATCCGACCCAAATCTTACAAGCCTGAGACTTTCAGAGGACTGGTCATAGTAACCCCCCACCCACCACCCAGATACACACACACACACACACACACTAGTCCCACTCAGAAACACACTGGTAACCTTACAAAACCATGAAAGTGGAGACTTCAGGGTCTGGGAAGAATGCATTCCAAAATATACTTACCTTTAATTAAGTTACTATCTTAAAAAAATGTAATACACAAACTAAATTTAAAAGCAGTATTGGTCACAACTTTTAATTTTAACATTTCAAAGAAAACTGAACATTTGATCTATTGTCTGTATCAAACAGAAATGATGGCTACAAACTGCAGGGCATAAAATATTAAGGGCAAGACATTAAATCCTGGTTGCACCTATCTAAAAATCACCAGCTTTCACAAATAATTCAATGCTTGCTTGATGCAGTTCTGAATACAAGTCAGTTATTCATTGCTAACACAGCATTCAAGGTATTTGGAAACAAAAACATTAGTGCACTGTTTGCATCTGTTTAAGAAGTAAGACATTACTGCACTGCCCATGTAATTTATAGAACTACTTTTTGCTTTCAACCTTTATCAGCTGTATGGTTTACATTAAATGCACTGTAGAAAAAAAATGATAGAGGTAGCAAAGATGTTTCAAAGTTAGTCTTTACTATAATGCTTATGTCTAAGCATTTTGTAAAATACATGCAAACAAAAACATTACAGATTTTAAATTAAAAACAAACTAGCTGTACCAAATGAACAATCCTAATCCTGGCCAAGAACACCAGCTTGGTAAGGTGTCATGAAGTCATTAGGGATCAGATGCCCATGACAGAGCACTCCAAAGGCTGACAAGATGGCAAGTTCCACAACAATGAAGCTTGGCATGACAAAGCAGCAAAATTTACCTGACAACTCTAGCTACATACTGGACCAATTAACAGCTTCTTGCCAATTGAGCTCAGTCAAGCCAAATATAGTGAAAACTCCTTTAGAGAGGCAGAACCCTTGTCACACATTCTGTTACATTAAGTACTAAAGCCTTATACATACACCTCTCGTCCACCTGCAGCAAGTGCAGTCTATTCAGCATAGGAATGTTCTGAACAAGATGAGGAGTACCTGTAAAAAGCCTAGCTGTAGAGTTCTACACTCACTAGGGTCAGTGCCAATGTCCATGTGTGGAAGCCCCAAACAGAGTACTCTAAATGCAAAAAGAATAAAGCATGAATAGCTGCTGCCAAGTCATTAGATGCAATTCAATTCTTGATCTAAGCAATATTAATTTGTTCTTATGATAACAACCTACAAAACTATTAAGCTTAATGTTTAATCAATGGCTGCACAGAATAGCATTACCTTCAAATATGTAAACCTTCGATGCAAAATAGAGTCCTATCGGAAATGTAATCATTAAGACTGTGAAGAACAGCAATGTCTTCAGTACAGAGAGAAGTGAACCATCATTTCTGGAAAAAAAAAAGTGAGTACAGCATTAAAACTGTGGTAAATCGAAATTAGTTCATATCTACCAACTGAGTTATTTACTCAAAATCTATGAACAATAGAAATAACTTGCAATGCAATCATTTTTACAGACATTAAGTCATGAATAGGCTATCTGGGAGGCTGTTTTACCAATTCCTTCACAATAAATGTATTATCTACTTATTCAGTTAAGACACTTTTGAAAATTAGTAACAGTTTAACAAAAGTTTTAGCAAAGGCTAATTTTTGGAAGAGATTATGCAACATGATAAAGCAACTCATTCAGTTACACTAACATGCATCTAGTACAAATACGGAGAGCTACACTTAAGCTTTTAGGTGTACAGCAATCTCATTTCCAGTGATCAGCCTAAGAGAACATCTTTACAACACAGGGAAAGCTGTACCACTGATGAATAATGAATGAAAATAAGGACTGGGGGTACCAACACTAAAGTCCCTGATGAAAAATGCATGGGAAGCAGGCACTCAGATTCTGATAAATTCTTGGTAAACTGTATACTGGAAGTACAAAGGCAACATGGACAGAAATGTGTTTAACCCCCATGCTAATGGTTTAGTCATGTACAAAGTAGTGTACTAACTAAGTTAGGTTGCAACAAGAACATACATACCAGAAAAGCTCACTGTTAAGGGCACAGGCACTTTAATGTACTTGGAGCCTAAGTGGTATTATCTTACACTAGAACGGTCATCATGCTCCCAAAGCTCACCTTTCTACTACCCAATCTTATAGACCATGCAGCTTGGAATCAATGCTAAACTGAATTCTGCTCCCTGGTTCCACCTGAGCCACTAGACTGCAATCACCAAACTGTGACTCGTGCAGTCTTAAACCTCATCAGGTAGCCTGTAATAGCAAACTCTCTTAAGGGGCTACAGGAGGGATTAAGCTTGGTGTTACAAACAAGCAGCAAGAGAAAAGTTTGGTTATTCTGAAGGAAAAACACCTCAGAACTATATATATATTTTTCTGAATTAACACAGAAGATTAAGGCTATTAGTAGTTACTGATCTACTTCCTGTAATCCAAGGTTCGACTCCATCAGGTTCAATTTGACTACTGTGGAACTTTGAGCAAACCACTTAACCAAACTGTGCTCCTGGCCAGTGTCTGAAAAAGGCCAATAAGGATCTGTGCTCTATCTCCAGTTTCTAAATATAAAATAAAAAGTTCTCGTTTTTTACTGTTTTCTTAGCATTGTTTTATACTGCTACTTTCCCCACTACAGTCTATAAACTCTGAATCCATGTATCACCATATTTATCTGCTATACAATCTACAAACTCTGAATCCATGTATCACCACATTTATTTGTTGACTAAGTTAATCCCAGTAGCCATGGCCTATTATAAGGGGAGATCCAAGGTGTTATTTATACTGGATTTTTGCTAACATCCAGAGCACTGGAGCTTAAGTGTTGGTTCAGAATAACATGTGAGGTGCTTACAAGAGCATAAAGTTATCAAATGTTTGATGACCACATCAGCATAAATTTCCCACACAACCACATGTTGATCCAGCAAAGCTAAGATAATTATTTTGGAGTACACATGTAAGTAAAACATAACTTGAGCCATCTCTTTCTAAAATGTCACTTCCCTAAATTACAAATGTAGTTATGTAGTTATCAGCAGTTATAACTAAATGCAGGGCTTGATTTGTTAACTTTGTTGCTGATTTTCTTATGTAAGGACTGTAAGACCATAGATGCTCCAGTGTTAAAACACAAACAAGAAACAGTGTTTTTCTTATTGAACTGCAAGTCTTTTCCAACATACTGAAAATTTATTTATACATGTATACCAACAGTTCATTAGTATGCAGGCAGCCTCTCAGTCTCTCACTGTATCAGGTTTAGGTTTTACTTCATTAAATAAAATTGTCTTGCTAATATTTAGGTGTTATATGTTGTTGCTTTTTCTCTCCCACTTCTCTAGTTTTACCAGTTGCAGTTTTTATTTTGCTTGAGGATTACTTACACTGTTACTGGACCCACATGTTATAACTGTGCCTATTTTGTAAGAGTTTCTTCTCTCCTTTATCTTAACTGCAACATCTTTAGTCTTGTATTGACATTTTAAGCACTCAGTCAGTACATGTTCATTGTCTGCTCTGTGGTGATACCTATGAGACTAGTACTTGTGCAACTACTAGACCAGCTGCCCTTGTATGCCTTTTGAAGCCCAATTTCCTTTTTGGTGCCTGAATTATCCTATCCCATTTGGTGCTAGACTGGTCTTACCCACTCTGTGGTTAATAATTACTTATTACTTCTACTAAGAATAACTGTGATCATGCCATAGCAAACGGAACACATGCATGGGATAAAGCATTTAGAACCCATCTCAGACCATTGGTAGTACAGAAGCAGTCCTGGGGTAATTTTTTATTATCCATCCGTAGATTCAAGCTGGGCAGCTGGCAATATAGCCACAGCATTTTTTCATTTTCAGCAGTTGTAATGTTTGTTTGTGTCTTTCGGCTTTTCCCAGTTAGGGGTTGCCACAGCGGAACTCCGGTCCACTAATGATTGGCAGTTGATTTTTACGTACCGGCTTGCCAGGCCTGATGCACAACCTTCAACGAAGGTATGCCCATTCACGCATGTCTCCACGCAGAAGACGCTCTAGCTGAGAATCGAACTGGACAGCGTCTTACTGTGAGGTGACAACGCTACCGCAGCACCACCACTGCAGATATTGATACTCAGAATAGGAGCACAGTTTACCCAATTATTCACAGAACTTATTCAAAGTGGCAAGCTGTAGCTCCAAACAACAACTTTTATTTTTTAAGCACTTTTTACTCTGTCTTTCTTCCCCTCAAATGGCTATCAACTGTTTGTGTTCTTTCTTGGCCTCCTATGATGCCCAACAATATTCCATGCCAGAGAGAAGAGTGTGGTATCCAATTGCAATGTTATACTGTCACAAAAGGAAATAAATTTGTTTTATGCCATATTCCCACCCCACCCCATAAGAAATCACATTGCACAAAGATACAGCTATGGATATCTACCCAGTGTCTCCATTTTATACTTCCTGTCCTCATTGACAAACAATGGCAGTATGAACCAAAGCACCCTGGAATAACAAGTCATCAAAATGCTATTTTCTTTTACCCTCAGCTAACACCTTAGATGCCAGATTATTACCTAGACCTCAGCTGGTCTCCTGGGTTCCAGTAGGGGCACTTCTTCCCTCTGCACAGGAGAATCATCAATAACTCAAATCATGTGTGGTCGTTTAAAAAATGGTTTTCTGCAACAGTTCAGGCAAAGAAAAGGTGAGAACAGGTTCGAGTTACTAGGCATGGTACGTAAGCCTTTTCAAATAATTTTTTTCTGCACAACTTCAGGCAGGGAAATAGAATGGTCAGCACAATGGACCTGTTACTGGAAGAAAGAAATTTACCATTGCGAAATGAGTTACTAGGCATGGCAAGCAAGCCTTTTTACAGATCAAATCAGAGGAGGAAGAACATAACCGTTATACGGACAGAAGGTTAAAGAAAGGTTCCACCTTCCAATGCTGTTAGCTAGATATAAAGAAAAAAAGCAAAGTTATTTTTTAAATGCGCAGGAAGCCTTCAGCACCTTTCAGTTGTTTCATTTTTACCTCCTACCCTGACAAGAGTTCATAAAGGTTCCAAAAATTCTTTTTTCCCCATGCACAATTTCAGAAAGGAATTTGTCTTAAATGGAATCACCCAAGCTACGCGTGTTGTAGAGAGGGGGAGCAAAGAAAAGCAATAGAAACACCATCAAAAACAAGCAGGTACATTCTGGAGAAGCATTTATGAGGACTCTGTTGGACATAAAGATGCAGAATAAATACAAGAGTTAAAAGAAAGAGTAACCTCTAATACTGAGAATACAAGATGGGAAGAAATATACAAATTGGGACAAAATTAAGAAAGGCTCCTAATGGGAAAACCTGTGAAATACCTAACTTCTTTAGCTGGGAGTAAAAATTCCTTATATGCACATTCCGACCAGACAAACCTGGCTGATAAATGGAAAAAACTTATTTCTCCTTAAGAGTGAGCTTGCAAGCAATCTTAAGAACTATAAATCAATAACTTGCCTTCCAACACTATATGAATTATATACTTTGAAAATTTTCTATAGAACTATAAATTAGTCATGGCACTAGAACAGTAAGGTAATACAAGAGTCGCATGGAACCTAAAGGAGCATATATTGTTAAAAAAAACATAATAGAGAACTGCAAATAGGAGGCAAAAATCTATGTAAAGCATAGATAAATTACAAAAAAAAAGCATCTCGCAGCATCCCACACTCAAATTAAGGGATATTTACAGATGTACAAGATATACCCTTCATTGATCAGTTGCATTGTAGCAACTATGAAACAGTGGTATACTACTTTACAGCAGAGTCATGGCAAAGGGCAAATCATCATCCCATGAATAAAGATTCAAAGGGGAATATTCCAGGGTGATTTCTGTCACCACTTCTGTCTTGTCCTTAACCCATAAAGCTATTTATTTAACAGACTAGGTTATAGTTGCAGCTTAACTTTTGGCAAAAAAACCATGAACAAATGAGAAAGTACAGTTGTGCAAGACTTACCCTAACAAATGCTCAAAGTCATCACTGCTACAATAGCTTTTAGCTATATGGTTTATATCCTGCCAAAGATAACAGCCAGCCAGTCATCTCTGGGCCCCTTCCAAACATGCTCAGGCTGCTGCGGCACAAGCTCCAAATGGGAGAAAACAATAGCTTGGACATCAAAATCTTTCAGGACCTTCTTGCCCAACAAAAAGGACAGCAGCTACTGTCCCGAAACCCATAACATTAGGAACACAACTTCATCTAAAAACATAGCTATATACAGAAATAAGGGTGATGGAGGGAAGAGTGCAGCTACTGCAAAAGTGATGACTTACATCTACTGTTAGGGCAAGTGAACTCGCACAACTGTACCATCTTCAACAGCATCATTGCTGCAGTAGCCTTTGGCTATATGGGTAGATTACTTTAGCGGATTTTAACTAAGAGGATGCGAGATTAAGATCCAGGAGTCCTTGGGAGAATGGTACTAGCAAAGCCCGTTTTGAACCTGGACCAGGAATCCCATTTGTAAAGGTATATATAGAGTACAAATTAGTGCCTTTAGAATGCTACTAGAATCCATCCCCTTCCAGTATGCCATTGAAGAAGACAAGGCTTTAGAAGGATGTGCCTTGATTCTGCCCAGAAGCAATTTACAATGGTGGGAATAACAAAAAGCAATAGCAACAGACAACTGTACGGAAATAGTATATTTTGACAAAGGTTGTCCTTTCTTTGTTCCATCATAAGAGATACAATAGCTGTTAAGCTTTCCTACAGGACTTGGCTCTGTCAAGATAATACTAGAGTATGCAATCGCTTCCCTACTATGGAAAACT
>NC_056749.1:421369431-421459431 GCF_019279795.1 Protopterus annectens
CACCATTTTGTTTTAAACGAAGGCATGATCTCTGTGATATTTATTACCAGAAGAGCAAGAATCGGAATCTCCTCCTGTTTCATAGCTCACTTTTTGTTGGATAAACATTTGCATTTCCTCCTCAGCATGCTCTGCGTCAAAAAATGATTTTGTCCCTCCAGGAAACAATATTCTGAAAATACCTGGGTACAACAGCTTGAATCTCATGCCGGCCTCTCCACATTCCCCGATTAGTGGAATACATTTACTCCTCTTCTGCCTGGTGTACAGTGAGTAATCATTCTCCGCAGTCTACTGCGTCTCCCACTTTTCTGTACTTTGTCCTTCTGCCTCTACTTCATCAGAATGAACTCCTTCTGCTGGTATGATTACATCTTTATTATTAAAGATTATTAAAGGTCTAGGTTGCTTTCTCATGGTCAGGTTTGGAGCACACACATGATGTGCTCTTTCAATTAACATCTCCTGTGGTGGAATATCAGTCTAGTTGCTTATTTGTGCATTCGTAAAATTAATACACAGTCTGTTCCTTCCAGCTTCTCTGGTACAGCAGAAAATCTCAGGCTTTCCATATGTATTCTGTCCTCTAATTCTATTAATTTTTGAAACATCTCTTCTTGTGCAGTCACACATTCTGACAACCTTTTCTTCATTTTGACCTCTGATTTTTGCAGTTTTATCACCTCATCCAAGTATCTTTTTAAAACGTCCTCCATTTTTTCCAGCTTTTGTTTATTTGAGCTGATATACTCCTTCAGTGTTTCATTTAATCACCTCCAAGTACATCTATTTTTTTCTTCTAGGTTACTGGAAGTCACATCTTGCACCAGAGCTGGAGCTTGCACTGCTTTTTGCTGAACTGCAGAATTCTTCCCCAGTCAGTGTTTTTTCCTCACATTTTGTGACCGATTTTCTTTCAGGTTCCTAATTTCTTTTTTTTACTGGCATCCAGGCAGTGCACTTACCAGCCAGTTACTGAAATTCACCCCCAAAATATGGAGTTTACTGGCTATCTCTTCTGTGTTTGTTTTCGCACCGGAAGAGCTGAAATTAAGATGTTATTCAATGGGCAGCTATCTTGGGTCACTTTTTTATTATACTTGTGTGCCAATTCTCCCTCAAATTGGTTCTGTTTAAACAAAAAATCCTTGTATACATTTTTTCTACTCTTGATTTCATCATTTACTTCCCATGCACCATTACACAAGTTCCATGAATAGCTCTTCCATTTTTTCAGAAGCACTTTGCAAATCATATTTCTTTACTTATGGAATTATCTTTCTTTCATCTCTCTTGTACACATGACACTGAAAATAACCATTAGGAAGACAGAGAACTTCATGCTTTCCATAAAAGCTCTACTTCCACATTTCGCTGTATAACTACTATAACTCTCATTTGGCAGATCACCAGCACCAATAATGATCTGATGGGCTAAAATCATGTCTGCTGATCTATTCCACTACATTCAGATGTCTTTTAATGAGTGTCTTTTTAGCCATACCAAGCACTCAACCAGAGATACAGAATCCACTCCAACTCTTTCATACTATCACTGCTGCAAGTATGAGACATCAAATTCCACAGCCCTGGTAAGCTCAACAATGCCAGTTAACACTTCTCACATCTTTCATCTGGAGACCCACGTCTTGAAAAAGTACAGTTGTGTACACCTATCATAAATGCAGACTTTAAGAGTGTATTCACTGTTGCAGTCATCACATTTTGGTTATCTGCCTGCAGGTAGCCCTCAGCCGGCCTGAATATCAGAGTCTTGGATTCTTGTATTGGATGCTATCTCTTCTTCCATGACGTCAGGTCGTCAGGGGTATAAAACATGCAGCCAACGCCATTACATCAGTTTTTCTTGCCCCAGATATCAGGTGCCCCCACAATGGGAAGCAATTATATGTTATGGTACACCTCCATCAAAAAGCAAATATACCAAACATAAATACACTAAACAAGAAGGAAAAGTAGAGCCAAGAGAAGTCCGGGGGCTGGAAGGAGTGTAACCAGGACTGCAATAGTGAATACACTCGAACATCTACATTTATGGCAAGTGTACACAACTGTACTATGTTCTTAGTGTTTCACTGTTGCAGTCATCACATTTGGGTTGATTCCCAAAGTGAAGGAAGGGAGGAGGAAGTTAGAGAGAATTAGGGCCAGCTGTTAAGCCCTGCAAGACTGCAGTGGCAAAACCAGCTTTGGATTTAGAAAAAATAAGGCATGTAGTAATGCTTGGTGAAGGTATGTACAGAGCTCCAGGTAGCAGCTTCTGGGATGTCCCTGGTAGGGACTCCTCTGAGAAAGACTGCAGAGGTAGATGCAGCCCTGGTGGAATGTGATCTTATCCCCTGTGGGGTAGGTTTTCCATGGTGCTTGTAACAGAAATAAATGCAATGGGCTATCCATTTAGAAATTGTTTGCTTTGAAATGGCCTTCCACTCTGCTCCTGCAGCAAAGCCAACTAGCAGCTGTTCAGATTTTCTGAGAGGCTTAGTCCTGTCCAAATAAAATCTAAGTTGTCTGTGCACGTCCAAAGAGTGCAGTATTCGTTCTTTGTTTTGTGGATTAGGGAAAAAGGTAGGCAAATGAATGGACTGATTTAGGGCCACACTAGATACCACCTTGGGCATTAAGGAAGGATTGGTCCGGAGGGAAACCCTGTCTGCATGGAAGATAATGAAGGGTTCTACTGCCATGAGGGCCTGTAACTCAGACACTCTTCTTGCTGAAGTGATGGCTAGAAGGAAGGCTGTTCTAAGACAGGAATTTCAACTCAGCAGTTGCAGCTGGCTCAAAGGGAGGGATAGTGAGCTGCTTTTCCAATACAAAGTTAAGGTCCCAGGCTGGAGAAGGGCCTCTCCTGGGGGGTCTTAAGGTTTTTGGTCCCTCTAAGGAATTGCTTTAACAGGGAGTGAGAGAAGAGGGGTGGCTCAGTATTATAATGTGCTGAAATGGCAGATGCATGAATTTTAACTAATGAGAAGGATAGGCCCTTGTGGATCATTTCTGTTAAGTACTGAAGAATATGAGGCAAGCTGGGCACCGTTGTGCCCATCCCCAGAGTCTGGCTCCAGGAGCAGTATCTTTTCCACTTTTCAGCATAGGATTTTCTAGTACTAGGCCTCCTTGCCTCCAGAATGACATCTAGCACCTGCTTACTGAAAGATGCTATTGGAGAGCTCAAGGAATTAGCTGGGCTGCAAGGTTCAGGGTTTGAAGCAGAGGGTGCAGAATCTAGCCCGCCTGCTGGGACAGCAGGGAAGGGGTCTGAGGCAGGTGCCATGGTTCCAGCAGTGTCATACTGTGCAAGAGGGGATTACCAGTGCTGGCGTGGCCAGCCTGGTTCAATCAGTACTGTCCTTGGCTTGTCCTGTTTGATCTTTAGCAGAACCTTGGAGAGGAGAGGAAGATGGGGAAAGGCATAAACCGAGAGGCTTTCCCAGGTAAAGGACAGGGCATCCACTTTTCAAGCTTGACTGTGGGAAGTCCTTGTGCAGAATTTGTCCAATTGGTAGTTCTGAGGGGAGGAAAACAGGTCTACCTCTGAAGTCCCCCATTTGTTCTTAAAGAGGATGAATATTTTTGGTTCCAGTTTCCATTCATGTGGGTCCATGAGATTTCTGCTTACGTCATCTGCCAGTGAATTTAGATTGCCTGGCAGGAAATGAGCTTGTAGGTGTACTTGGTAGCTCAAGGCGGAGTTCCACAGAGCCATGGTTAGTCTGCAGAGAGGGTACAAGTGGGTTCCCCCCTGCTTATGTACCACCTAACTGTGGTGTTGTCTGTCTTTACCAATAAATTGCCCTGGAAGGATGCAGTCTTTGAAGGCTGTCAAGGAATTCTGTACAGCTAACATTTCTTTTTGGTTGATATGCAGGTGCATCTGTCTCTGGTTCCATTTGCCCTGAATGCACTGCCCTGCCATGTGAGCCCCCCCCCCCATGCATAGTCTGATGCACCTGTTGTTAGGGTTTGGGCGGCAGGGGGTAGAGTGAAAGGGAGCCCCTTGTTGTGGTAGCAGGCCTCTGCCCACCAAAGGAACTCTGGCTTTATACAAGGAATGAATGGGAATCACTGATTCCAGGTCCTGTGAATGTTGACTCTTTAGGCTTTTTAGATACCATTGTAGTTTCCTCATATGCAATCTTGTATATGGAATTAGTAGAATGCAAGAGGCCATGAACCCCAGGGCTTGCAGAATTTTCCTTGCAGATAGCTGGGGCTTTGTGGCCAAATGTCTGAAGTAGGTTGTCAAATAAACTTTTTTCTCTGGAGTGAGGAAAGCCATCTGGAAGTTGCGTTCAAGTTTGCTCCCAGGAATACAATCTGTTGGCAGGGAACTAGATGAGATTTCTTTTCATTTATGGTGTACCCCAGTGAGGTTAGAAGTTTCTTTATGAATGCCAGATGTTTTAATAGCAAGTCCTGGCTTTCTGCCTGAATCAGACAATCGTCCAAGTACGGGTATATTTGAATATTTCTCTGCCTGCAAAATGCAATGGCTGGAGCTAGACACTTTGTGAATACCCTGGGTGCAGTACATAATCCAAAGGGAAGTGCAGAGAACTGATAGTGCATGGAGCCTGCCCTGAAGCGTAGGTATTTCCTGCAAGATTCCCTTATTGGAATGTGCAGGTAAGCTTCCTTTAGGTCTAAGGTTGCCAACCAGGCATCTTTGCCTAGCATAGGAAGCAGCTGTTGAAGTGTTAGCATTTTGAATTTTGGGATTACCAGGAAGGTGTTTAGAATACAGAGGTCCAGGATAGGATGCCAGGAGTTGTCTTTTCTGGGTACCAGGAAAAGTCTTAAATAAAACCCTTGCCCCCTTTGTTCTGCTGGCACAGGTTGAATAGCCCTGATACTCAGAAGAGAGAGAACCTGCTGTTGGGCCTCCGCCCACTGATTTGGAGGTAGGTCTGGCCAACCGTTTTGGGTTGGTAGGGTGTGGAAGTGGAATCTGTATCCTTGAGAAACAGAATTTAAAACCCATTTGTCCTGGGTAATGAGTTGCCAGGTTTTTGCACGCAGGGCGAGTCTTCCTCCTAAGGGAGCAGGCAGTTGAGCAGGGCTTGGAAGGGCTAAGTGCAAGTCATTGGGCCATTTTTCCATAGGGGGGGTGGCTTACTACTCCCTGCTTTGGAAGTGGGAGCCCCCCACCGCTTAGGCCTGTGCACAGCCTGAGACTGTAATCTGGATGGTCTGCTGTTCCTGAGTTTAGACTGAGAAGGCCTGGAAGAGACTGGAAAGGACCAATTCTTTGAAGGCCAATGCCTACTAAATCTGGGAAGCTGTACTTGTAGGAAATCTTTAACAGTTGGCATAGATTTAGCTTTTTCCTCCATCCTTTTGAGGATGACTTCTGCTTTGTTGCCAAACAGGCGGTCTTGGTTTAAGGGAGCATCCAGTAATTTGCTTTAACATGATCTGGCAAGTTTTTCTCCTTAAGCCAAGCATGCCTTCCAAGTACAGACCCAGTGACAGCAGCCGTGCAAGATGCTTCTAAAGCATCAAAAAAACGCATTGCAAAGTATGTTTACCAATTTGTTCTGCCGATTGCATTAAATCCTGTAATTCTTTGTGTTCAGCACTGTCAGGAATCAATATCATTTTCTGTTTAAGTAGTCCCAGAATATGCTGCTGATACTTTAACATATGAAACTGGCAATTTAAAGCCCTAATGGCCAAAGTAGGAGAAGTGTATACCTTCTTACCCCATCTGTCCAAGACTCTAGAATCTCTATCAAAAGGGGTAGGATTTTTGGCAGCAGTAGCCTTAATGCCTTTTGGTCCTTGGGAAATGGTCTCTGGATCCAAAGTAAGATTCTTGAACAGGGAGTCAGGTACACTAATACCAGTCAGGTTTTCTGGGAGCTGGAGGTAAAGGGTCTGTGGAAAGGCTAGATTCCAAGAAAGCATCGTCTACAATGTCCAAACAGGAGGGATAGCTAAAGGCCTGTGTTGAGGAAGGAGCAAGAATTCCCTAAGCCTCTTTTTGGAGTCAGAGTAATCTTGGCTTTCCCAGAGGAAATGTTCCCCAAGACTGTGCAAGGTTTCACAAAAAGAAAAATCTTCTGGAGGGGAAGCAGAGGGAATGGAATTCTCTGCATCAGAATCCTCATAGGTAGACAAGGGCAAATCCTGGTCATCAGAAGGAACAGAAATATCAGATTCCTAATCAGAAGAATTAGAAGGAAATTCAGTTCTAGGTCTCTTAGAGGGGGAAGGCTGGCTTCCCCTAATTAATGTAATAAGGTCTTCGGTCATTCTAAACATTTGTTTTTTAGGCATATGGGCCTGAACATGCATATGGGCCTGAACATGCGGTTTGGAAGTTGGTTTTCTAGGCGTGGATCGAGTTTTCGGCCTGGATGAAGAAGATGGCGTCAGTTTAAAATGCAAGTCTGTAGGCCTGAATACACCCTCAGAAGCCGGTGCCTGCACAGCAGCTCCAGACCCATCCAAGGTAGAGATATCCGCAGGTTCCATAGTCGAAGATGCATCTCACGGCATACTGAATGGGTCTCAGTAGAGGCCTGTGAATCTGAGGTAGCTGGTTATCAGGGGCTGTGAAAGCACCTCACTGAATACTGGTGGAACGGAAGCATCATCAGCAGTTTTGGACCTATGCGGTCTCTGTCTTTACATTTTTTCAGAAGACAGGTAGTCTGACGGCTTAACGAAGCCATTTCGGAGTACTGATACAGAGTACCAAAATAATCTGCTGCAAAGATAGCCCAACGACGAATAGTCCAGGGGCTGAACAAGGCACAAAACCAACAAGTGAGGGCCGTTGTGGTTTGGGCCTAAGCAAGGGATGCAGTGCGAATGAAAATCTTTGAGGTATTTGCTTTCCACAGGTAGACAACTGTTAACGTTTACTGACAATGGTTGGAGCAAGAAAAAAGATCCCCAATGGGGTAGTTATATTTTTTGAAGACTTGGTTCTGAAACTCGAAAACTAAAATTTCAGGAGTCGGCCGACGGGCACTTGCGAACTACTACTGCTTCAGGCACTGCACAGCAAGAAAGACTGATGTAATAGTGTCGGCTGCATGTTTTATACCCCTGACAACCTGACATCATGGAAGAAGAGACAGCATCCAAAGCAGGAATCCAAGACTCTGGTATTCAGGCTGGCTGAGGGCTACCTGCAGGCAGATAACCCAAATGTGATGACTGCAACAGTGAAACATGAACAACATCAGTGTTAACATCCAGTGTATTACTGGTTCTGTTCAGTCTCTACTACCCATTTAGCATCTATACTTCTGAACTACCTCACAATCTCACCTTTAAATGGTCTCATCTGACAGTTATCGGTGTCTCTCACTACTATCTTTTCATCAATTTATTTTTTTACCAGTTTTCTTATGTAGTACTGGTATCCTGTATTCTCTCTACCATGCTAATCGTACTCAACATTCTTCATAGTCACCAAAACTACTTTCTGAAGCAGGCTTTGCCTCGCATATTTCCCAGTATTATTCTTTACCACAATTCCCTAAGCAGCACAGCAGACCCACAGCCCTTTGTCTCCACCACCACCACTGCCCGTGGTTTTCTGATTTACCATACCTATGCAATACACTCTTCCTACCACCTGTTTACTTCTAGTTGGAGTAATCTTCTACCAGTGATCTAGGTCTTACGACTTTTTCCCAACTCAGTCTTTCACTTTTTTTTTTGTCATGTAGATGAAAGTCCATTGGCGAAGTGGGTTCTTTTTAAGAGACCTGAAATGAAAAATCGATCAGGTCAGTTGAGGGCAGTCCAGTTCTCTTTCATTGTTGGAATCCTCAAGCTCTACGTTGGTCAAATTCAGCTATGCAAATTTCAAACTGGAGTAAGGTAGCAAACAGCAAGTGTCTGCTTAAAAATGAAGGTTAAGCCAGATTTGTTGGAGCTCAGAAAAATGGGCAAATTTTATTTAAAAAAAAAAAAAAAAAAAAAATTCAGAATCATCTGCCTATTCACCCCAAGTTCTCAGAAAAGCAGCATGCATGGCGTATTGTGCAGTGAATATATTGTGCACCAAATGCATTACCTTTCCAACAGCTCAGTATTACTATTGAGCACGCAACTATGTCACTATACAAAACAGGGCTAGTCATGTCTTTTCTCTTGATTTACATACGAGTTAGTACAATAACTATGAAAAAAAGGTCTTCTGTTCCACTGGAATATAGTTCTCCTTTATTATAAAACGTTACAATGAGCGCTTTCGTCTGCTCAGAAAAATTCATTGATAGGGGTTATCCTAAGGAAATGGTCGGGGGCATTCTCAGTGATGTATACCAAGGATGGGGTACTAGATATAAACCATTATTAGGCCAACCTTTGACAGTCATCGACAAATTACCAGAGGAACCCAAAGATTTCATGGGTGCATGTATTATAAAATATAACAACTTTTCGGACTATTTTACACAAATATTACAAAACAATTGGTCAATTTTAAAAACCAATAGCGACATTCTGGAGGTCATAGGGAATAAACCTAGGTTTATATATAAGGTTGGCAATAATTTTAAGGAATCTTTGGGTAGAAGGCCTCAGACACGGAGATATGATAAAGGGACCAAACCATGTGGGAGGTGTAAACAATGCTCATTTATTAACCAGGAAGGGGAAATCAAGTTGGCTAATGGTATGTGTAGTAAAATTAAATTTTGTAGGGGTAATTGTAGGACTAGGATGGTAGTATATCTTGCTACCTGTAACCATTGTCCTTCAGACACGTGGGCAAAACTGAAAGATCACCCAGGGAAAGAATCTATGAGGACAGCAATGATATTAAAATTAAAAGGAGACCAGTGCTCTTTATAAACACACTCTCACATGCAGTTTTAGTCCAGATTTTAAATTTGGTATTATAGACCTAGTGGGTTTGGATAACAAGGGAGGGGACAGTAAAAATATTCTTTTACAAAAAGAAATCAGATGGCAGTTGAGACTCAGGTCAAATATTAAACCTGGTCTCAACGAATATATTAATATTAAGGCCATACTGGAAGGTAAGGCAGGCAGTGTTTAAAGTGATGTAAGTAACAATGAGGCAAATATTTCAAAATGTTAAGGAAAACAACAAGAACTGTGTACATAGTACAACATTTGGGTCTATAATTATTTTAATATATTTTTTATTTAATATTTTTTATTTTCTATATTTTTTATGTTTTGTATATGCAAGTTTTTGATTCAAATATTTTTAATATCATATATTTTATTTTAAGAATAAAAATTTATATATTCAAGTATGTTAGAATTGGTTAGGGGAGAAACACTAGAGGCATTTTTTCTGATTCAAGTCATTTGGACTGGATTCTAGTATTATATGCCTTTAAGGTAATTTAATTAAGTGTACTTAATTGAATTATTGTTTGCATTCATTTTATATAAAAAGATTCTGTACCAGTGACTCTTATCTGAAGAAGTCTGCCCTGAGCAGACGAAAGCGCTCATTGTAACGTTTTATAATAAAGGAGAACTATATTCCAGTGGAACAGAAGACCTTTTTTTTCATGGTGTTAGCTGTTTGTATTTACTGAGTTGGTGGTTTTCTTCTGTTAGCAGCTGGAAGACTTTTCGTGTTTATTTTAAAAATTTTAAAGTGAGTCACTGGTTTTTGATTATGGAGAATTCTCTCAATGATTCCACTATCATTGGGATGGACAATGTGCTTAATAACAGCATTACCTTGATCCAAACGCAAAACGAGGTTTCTAAATTAAGGGAAGAAATTTCATCTCTTCGAGGGGATTTAACAAAGCTGATTGAGATGTTTAGCCAAGGTGAACCAGCAGAGGGAGCTATTGCCAATCGCCAGAATGATTCCGGGGGTCCGAAACAGCCGGTGACGTCATCTCCACGCTCCGTGTTCGAGGGTTATGGTGGAAGAAGGAACCAGCAAGGCGAGGACCTGGCCACGACAAGAAATGCGAATTTGGGCGCTCCGTTACCCCAGGAAGACAGAGGGATGGCTAACATTGCTGATAGTAAGGAACTGAATCAGCGTGGCAAAACCTTGACTTTTGCAGGTACTGTTTCAAGCGTTTCCAGCGCTTCTGTGCAAGCTCAGAAGCAGGTTTTGTTACCTGCAGCACAACATATTAACGTTGGTCCTGATAGGACTCGCTCCATTTTAATGACATTTTAGATAAAAAATATGTATTTGAAAATGATGTCAATGTGAGCCATGAATTTAATCATGGCAAAACTAAAAGTATAAATGATGTTGGCTCATGTACATTGAAAGACATGATTTATAATTTTGAAAAGTTGCTATATAAATATAAATGTTTAGAGATAGAAAATAGTTACTTACACCAATGCCTGAGTAGTAAAATAGTACCTCAGGGACTGCGATTTTACAAATATCCTTTTGGTATTAAGTACACTGATAATGTATTAAGGGATTTTCACAATTTTTTCGATGAATGCGGTTTTGCACTAGTCTTAAAGTTAGTAAAACATAATGAAGTACAAAAATAATGGGTTGGTTGAATTGAATGAATTACTTGAAAACATTAATAGGGATGTGTTGTTTGAGCAATACAAGGAATGGTATGAAAGAATTTTGAAGAGGGTTGACAGTAAGGTAGAAAAAGTGTTTGAAAGGAAACAAAATAAATTCTCCAGGGACAAGGAGCAATATATTAAAGGAAAGAGTTATCCTAGGCCTTTTCATACCTTGTCCCATCGTTCAGAAAGGGTTAATGGGGAATCAGAAACACACCAGGAACCTGGTACAGGTACTAATACTGATAGATACTATTCCTCTGGTAGGAATGAATATGGTGGAAACATGGGACGTTCTAATAGAGGGTTAGATGAACTGGATTCTTTCACTGAAACTAATGAAGTTTTTTTAGGGCCCAGGAGATCAGCCAGATTGGCCAGCAAAGCACAATTTCTGCCAGAAACAGAATCCCATTTGAATTTTACTGGGAACAATTCTGGTTGGAGAAACAGGGGGAGAAGGGGCAGATAGATACTATAATAGTGGGCCCTAATGGTATAGTATCTGAATATGGTGGTTTCAAGATATATAATTACACAGATATGAAGTTGGATAAGAAACATTTTGGATTATTTTCCAAGGGATTTAAATTTGTTAAATCTAAAAAAGGAGATTTAGCGGACATCTTGATAGATTTCAAAATGTACCTCAGGAAATTAAACTTAAATTTGATCCATTATAAAGATAGTAAGAGAGACCCCAGGGTGGAACCAGTGGATAATTACAATAACAATAAAAAGTTGGTAAGAAGGAGTACATACAATCCCCCATTACACCCGGTTATCAGTACCTTTGAAAGTATAGTTACCCATGAAATCTATGAGAAGTATGCTAGTAGCAGGAGTAATTTGATAAAGCACAATTTGAATAGTGAGGAAGAAAAGCTGTTGGAAAGTTTAAAGAAGGAAGCTAACATTAGATTCATGGAACCTGATAAGGGTGGGGGATTAGTTTTATTTAATTGTGAGGATTATAATAACGCTCTCATGAAAATATTAACAGAGGATAGTACTTATACTACAGTGTCTTACAATGAGATACAAATTGCTTATAGGAGGATCGACTCGCTTCTAGAAGAATATTTGATCGAAAATCGAATTGATCAGAAAACTTATTTTTTGAGGCAAGTACACCCGATTATTCCCAGATTCTTTGGTATACCAAAAATTCATAAAACAACCATAAGGCCTCCTTTCAGACCCATTGTATCGGCTAGTAAATCTAAAACACACCCTTTAGCTGTCTTTATAGATCAAAGTATTAAAAGTATAGTGACTAGTCAGAATCATTTGTTAAAAGATTCATGGGATTTTTTAAGAAAAATCCATAACAATCTTTGGTCTGATACTAGCCTTTTGGTTACTATTGATGTAAAGGATTTGTTTTCCTGCATACCAAGAAGTGAGGGCCTCGAATATTTTGAGGAAATTGTGAACAAATATTCTGATTTAACTATAGATAAAAAATTATTGGTACTTGAATTAATGCAAGTAGTTTTAGATAACAACTATATTTCATGAGGGCGAATACTATAAACAGGTAAGTGGTGTGGCTATGAGGGCAGCTTGTGCCCCCATATATGCCAATCTGGTGTTATTGGAGTGGGAAAGTAGATATATTTTTCGAAGTTCATTTGTAAGTTGTATCAAAACATATCTTAGGTTTTTGGATGACATTTTTGTCATCTGGGAGGGGACATTGGAACGGCTAGAAGAATTCCTAGGATATATCAACAGTTCCACCTCCTTCCTATCTTTCACACATCAAGTACACAAGGACAGTATCAGTTTTTTAGATATTACGCTCACGAAAATAAACAATGGTTTCAAATCACAAATAATTCCTAGGATATATCAACAGTTCCACCTCCTTCCTATCTTTCACACATCAAGTACACAAGGACAGTATCAGTTTTTTTAGATATTACGCTCACGAAAATAAATGGTTTCAAATCACAAATTTTCAGAAAAGAAACTTGGTGCTACAGCTACCTCCACTTTGACAGCCTGCATCCTTATCATCAAAAAAGAAGCATAGTTAAGGGACAGGCAGTCAGAGTGGCCAGGATGACCTCGGAATTTCATGATTTAATAAAAGAATTCATTTTCTTGGGGGAAAAATTCATTGATAGGGGTTATCCTAAGGAAATGGTCGGGGGCATTCTCAGTGATATATACCAAGGATGGGGTACTAGATATAAACCATTATTAGGCCAACCTTTGACAGTCATCGACAAATTACCTGAGGAACCCAAAGATTTCATGGGTGCATGTATTATAGAATATAACAACTTTTTGGACTATTTTACACAAATATTACAAAACAATTGGTCAATTTTAAAAACCAATAGTGACATTCTGGAGGTCATAGGGAATAAACCTAGGTTTATATATAAGGTTGGCAATAATTTTAAGGAATCTTTGGGTAGAAGGCCTCAGTCACGGAGATATGAAATGGGGACCAAACCATGTGGAAGGTGTAAACAGTGTTCATTTATTAACCAAGAAGGGGAAATTACCTTGGATAATGGTTTGGGAAGTAGAATCAAGTTTTGTAGAGGTAATTGTCGGACTAGGATGTTAGTGTACCTGGCTACCTGTAATCATTGTTCTTCGTATTACGTGGGCAAAACTGAAAGATCACTCAGGGAAAGAATCTATGAGCACAGCAATGATATTAAAATTAAAAAGGAGACTAGTGCTCTTTACAAACATACCATAACATGTAATTTAATTCCAGATTTTAGATTTGGTATTATAGATTTAGTGGGTAAGGACTACAGGGGAGGTGATAGTAAAAATATCCTTTTACAAAGAGAAATTAGATGGCAGTTGAGACTCAGGTCAAATATTAAACCTGGTCTCAACGAATATATTAATATTAAGGCCATACTGGAAGGTAAGGCAGGCAGTGTTTAAAGTGATGTAAGTAACAATGAGGCAAATATTTCAAAATGTTAAGGAAAACAACAAGAACTGTGTACATAGTACAACATTTGGGTCTATAATTATTTTAATTTTTCCCTTAGAACTTCCCTACTTGCAATCTAAACAGTCTATTCTCTATCTCAATAGCTCAGCACTTGCTCCTAAAGCATTTTTATATAGGTAAAGTACTTGTATACTAAACAAAGTACTACATTAGCCTAGAATCCCCTTGAATACCCATTTCCCTATAGGTCCCTTCTGACTCAGTTACACAGCAAACTTTTTCACTTTTTCTAGCATGTCGAAGGGTCAGTTGCTAGCGTCTTCTCCTGTTCAGCTGGGTGAATCTGGGCATCTTGAGGCAATGTTACAATTGCCTCATGTACACAGACAACCCACTCCTTCTCCCACAAAACACAAATACATGTGAGAGATGCAACTATATAGCCAAACTAGAGGCTGAGCTCTCTCAACTCAGGACTGGCAAGACCAGACAGGAGGAGAAGGAAACCACGCACACCACAAACCCAGTTTCACATAGAACTATCACAACTGCAAAACAAACACATAAACACACAAAGACATACTCGGAGGCACTGATCAAAAATCTACCAAAACTACAGAGGCCTCCAAAGCAGACACCCAAGCAACTGCCACCTCAAGACATAAGACATCCAACACAGTTCTCAAAGTCAGTGTGCTAAACAGTCACAGCCCTTAAGGCCAAACACAATGCCAGACACGCTTGTTATAGGTGACTCCATAGTCAGACACACTGACGTCCCTCTCACCAGACTGAACAAGGAAAAGATCACAGTTAGCTGCCTGTCAGGCGCTAGAATCCGCCACATAACACAAGCACTCAGGTCACTCCACAGCAAGTACAAGTATGACTCAGTCATTGTCCATGCCGGTGTGAACGACCTGAGACGTACCTCCCTGGACTACATGAAAAGAGACATAGAGGAGCTCTCAGATTATGTAGCCCAGGCCGGTATGACCCTCACCCTGAGCAGTATCCTACCCTCACCAAGAATGATGCCACAATACAGAGACAAAATGATCAGCTTTAATAATTGGCTTAATTACTGGTGTCATTCTAAGGGGATCCAATGTCTGTCTGCCTGGGATGACATGCTTGACGAGCCACGCTGATTCGCAAGGGACGGCTTGCACCCGTCACCCCTGGGCTTCCGGATATTGGCAAAGGCTCTTGCCACCCCCATAGTGCTTTTTTTAGGCAAGGCTCAAATGATAAACCTACCGCCCTAGAAAACAAAAATGGAGAAAAACTAAGGGTAATACTGCTCAATGCCAGAAGTCTAAACCTCAAGATGCACGCTCTCAAAGCCCTCCTCAGTATGGAGAACATCGATGTTTGTGCTGTGACTGAAACCTGGTTCAAGGCTCCTGAGAGCACCCCAGCACTATCAGGTTATACCTCATATCATGCCCGCCCCAAAATCCAGACCGAACCACAAAGGAGGGGAGTATCCATATTCATAAAGGATACCCACACCTCCAGGTTAGTGGCAACGCAAAGCATCGGAGACCATCCAGGTGCAATTAACCATAGGTAAAACTGCCCTACAGTTTGTAACATGCTACAGACCACCTTCTCAAACTCAGGAAACCCACACAGCCTTCCTGAAGACACTGGAGAGTATAAATGTCTCTCCAAACACCATCATATTGGGTGACTTCAACTACCCAAACAGACTGGGAACATTACTCAAGCCCCAACACCCTAGCCCAAAGGTTCCTTGAGTTCATAAACTCAAATGCTATGGAACAACTAGTCACCATTCCCACAAGAGGAGAAAATATACTAGACCTGATCATCACAAACATGGGGACAAAATGCTCCACACCGGAAGTATATCCCTCATTGGTGAGATCAGACCATAAATTAATCTCACTGGAGATCCACATCCCGGCCCCACCCCCAGCAAAAAAGACCACAGTGAAGAACTTCTCAAAAGCAAACTTCACACTTCTTAAGACTGGAGTGGTATCCTTCAAGGCCCCCAAGCCAGTGGAAACCACAACCCACGCCACCGAAACCCTTACAAATGCCTTCTACGAGCACCTCCAGGAATGTATGGATCAAGCAATCCCTAATAAAATCAAGACCCTTTCCACCAAAGGCAGGCGCCCGGTCTGGTGGACTCCAGCCATAAACAAACTCTACAACAAGAGGAGAAAGCTACTACATGACAGAGCAAAATCCTTGGGAAGGCAACTCTGATCAATACTAGCAAAAAACTACGATCACTCATAAAATCATCCAAGGCCAACTTTGAGAGAAAAATCGCTAATGACACAAAAGACAATCATAAAGCCTTCTTTAGCTATGTTAGAAACCTGGGTGGAAACTCCCAGATATGCTCAGAATTAGTCCAAAATGATAAAAAAAATCACTGAACCCACAGACATTGCCAACATACTGGCAGACAGGTTCAGTGCAAATTTCTCCCCTCCCTCCCCCCAAAAGGAGAAATATCTATCCCACCAGAGTCTAGCCTCCCAAACATCTCAGATGCCCAGGTGAGAGCTGCTCTCTAAAGCAAAAAACACAGCATCAATGGGACCGGACGGTGTCCCCGGATGTGTGCTACATGAACTCAATGAGGAACTAAACCCACACATAAGGTTGCTGTTTAATCTTAGCCTTACTACAGGATACGCACTCAAAGAATGGCATACGGCAACTGTGGTCCCACTCCACAAAGGCGGTGCTTCTACGGACCCTGAAATTACCGCCCCATAAGCTTGACGAGCCTTGTCTGCAAAGCTATGGAGAGGATCATAATGGAACTCATAAATAAAGACATTGGGGACCTACAGACACTGGATCCTACCCAATTTGGCTTTGTCAAGGGCAGATCCTGCCTCTTGAACTTGGTCGACTTTTTCAAACAGTCACTAAGGCCATTGATGAGGGTAAGGCAGTTCACACAGCCTACCTTGACCTAGCAAAAGCGTCGACACAATACCCCACTCGGGCATCATAGAAAAGCTCACCAGCTTAGATGTAAACCCATATGTCACAAGATGGGTTGCAAACTGGCTCAAGGACAGAACACACAGGGTTAGAGTTGCTGGTGCCATATCAGACTCTAAGCCGGTCAGCGGTGTCCCACAGGGCTCAGTCCTGGGCCCCCTCTTGTTCGGCATTTATTTTTCTGAAGTGCAGGCAAACATAGGGGGATTGTGGTTGACAAAATTTGCAGATGACTGCAAACTGGGCACCATAATTGACACTCCATCAGACAGAGACATCCTCCAGAAAGGTCTCATAGAAATGGATAACTGGTGCCAGAGCCATGGCCTTAAGCTAAATGCCAAAAAATGTATAGTCATACCCTCTGGAAAAAACAAGGTAACCCCTAATTACCACATAGGTGGTAATCCATTAAACACGGAAGAACTTATCAGGGACCTGGGGACCCAAGTTGACAGTAACCTCTCTTTTGACACTCACATTGCCAAAGTGGTTAGGAAGACCTTCTACATTGCCCACCTGATCATGAAGGGATTCACATCCAGATCAGGAGAGGTCATTGTACCCTTGTACTCTTCACTTATCAGACCAATGATTGAGTACAACGCCCCATTCGGAATGTACCTTACCCGACACCTGCAGCAGTTGGAAAGACCCCAAAAGTTCCTCACCAAAAGGATAAAGGGGCTCAAACATACGCCATAATGATGCCCGACTGAAGAAACTCCAGCTCTATTCAGTCGCATACTGTCTGCTCAGAGGTGATCTGTGCCTGACATACAAGGCCATGTCCAACCCGGAATTAATGGACATGCTCCACCTCAAAAATCCAAATCCACCAGAGCCACGAGCAAGAGATTTAAACCTCAACACGGATATAAATAGGACGTGCTGGAGGGACAGATTCATCACCCAGAGACTCCCTACACTATGGAACAGAATCCCAGTCCATGTGAGGCAGAGCCCCTCACTGACTCTGTTCAAGAGAAATCTTGACGAGTGGATGGGAGATCGTAGGTTTACCCCGGGAATCATCTCTGTATCACTGCTGGACAGAGGCACAGCAAACTAATGGGTATAGTATTCTCATCCTAAGGGGTGGTGAAAGCCACACACACTCTGGCTAGGCTTATAAATGCCCTAGGGCAGATAGCCTAGTATGAACCTATGAACCTATAATATATTTTTTATTTAATATTTTTTATTTTCTATATTTTTTATGTTTTGTATATGCAAGTTTTTGATTAAAATATTTTTAATATCATATATTTTATTTTAAGAATAAAAATTTATATATTCAAGTATGTTAGAATTGGTTAGGGGAGAAACACTAGTGGCATTTTTTCTGATTCAAGTCATTTGGACTGGATTCTAGTATTATATGCCTTTAAGGTAATTTAATTAAGTGTACTTAATTGAATTATTGTTTGTATTCATTTTATATAAAAAGATTCTGTACCAGTGACTCTTATCTGAAGAAGTCTGCCCTGAGCAGACGAAAGCGCTCATTGTAACGTTTTATAAAAAGGAGAACTATATTCCAGTGGAACAGAAGACCTTTTTTTTCATGATGTTAGCTGTTTGTATTTACTGAGTTAGTACAATAACTAGCCAATATTCCCTTCTCAACCACAGTCCACTCTTTAGTGAATTTAATGACTTGGAAATCTGTTCATAACAGTTAACCTACCAGAACAAACAATTTGAAAGAAAGGAAACTGATCCATACACTGCAATATGTTAAATGCTTAATAACTCAGGATTCTCCCTACTATAGCTCTTTTGAGTGTGTACCTTTAACTCCCAGTGGGTGTGGCTTGAGCATAGAAAAAATGAAGTCATCGCCTTCCAATTCTAACAAATACTCATTGACAGCTCAAATATGCATTCAAGATAAAATATTCTGATACTTCGTATTTGCATTAATAATTCTAAAACCATGCTGCATACAAACAAGCAATATTTGATGCCTAGAGGCACAGTAGGAGGTAACTGCAGAAATGCCTGGAGACGCACTCTGCTGTAATGAAATAAGCTCTGTGTCGTTTGATACTCTATGCTCAATTCATGGTCTAGGCAGTGCTTTCTGAAGACAGAGCAAGACAGCCATTTGACGTTCTGTACGATTTCATATTTATACATCTGAATTAAACAGGTTCTTTGAAAAAAGTGGCTTGAATTTGATATTGAGAGTAAGCAAATTCTGCAGCACAGGAGACGTGATTTTCCATATGTCAGCAGATCTCCCAAGGCAGGTTAAATTTAGGCTGGCTACCAGATGAAGCATTTAAAAAGTTCTCTGAATCAGGATGGCAAAAATCTGAACATACGTACAATAGAATTCATAGGGTTGTTGTTCCTAACAAATGCTTTGGTACCTCACTGTAGCAACTTTATAGTGCAGGCTGCAAGGACACGTGCATATCTTGAGAGTCATGAAAGTCGAGGGATCACTACATATGAATAATGTCTCAATATGGAAAAAAAGTGTGAGCTACATCATTAGATGGAAATGTACTACCTGACTGCAGGAGAGGCTGCCCTTAAAGTTATTCTTCACAAAACAACAAACATGCATGTAGACACACATGCGCACACATGCAAGCACAATCCCTTGCGTTTCCCAGAGTTTAAATTTGCTGCCAGTGGGAAATGTAGCAGGATAGTGTTTTGGTGTTTAAGGTAATCTTGGAAATGTGAACAAAACATTCTACAGTAATAATTCCTTTAAACTCTACCACAAGCACCCTGCCAGCAGGCATACACTTCAGGGCTTCATTGTGCTGGTAATCATCACAATGGGCTGCAACTGCCTACTTAGTGAATCTTGTACCGCTGCATATTTAGGCAAGATGCCTTCATCTGAATTTGCTGTTGCATACCACAAAAGTGTCTGTGGTGCACAACATTGTTGTTCCGATACAATCAGAAACTTAATAAAATCGCATACAGCTCTGAAGTGGAGTTTCAACCATGCAGCAGGCCTATACATTAATGGGACCAAGTTAATGAAACCACCCCATATTATACACCTGTACTGATCACACATTACAAACTAATGAACCACTATCAATATATAAATATATGTATAGATCTATATATATATATATATATATATATATATAAAAATATGCGTGTGTGTGTGTGTACATGTATATATATAGTTCCCCTTCAGAAGGTCGAACGGCTGAAATCTTGAAATGCATATGGCCGAAGCCATATGCTCGAATTTCAGAAGCTCGACCTTCTGAAAGGGAAAGAAAAAAAAGCAAGAAAGCACAAAACAATGTTTCTGCAGGGGGGCAAGCCCCCCTGCACCCCCACACCCCCAACTACTTATTTATTCCAACTCGGAGATCGCACTACAGCGCAGAAAGGGAAATCTCCAGTTCTGCGCTGTATGCCGATCCCCATTCAGAAGGTTGAGCTTCTGAAATTTCGAGCATATGGTCTCGACCATATGCATTTCAAGATTTCAGCCATGGGACCTTCTGACGGGGAACTATCTATATATATATATATATATATATATATATATATATATATATATATATATATATATATATATATACATATACACACACATATACAAACACACACACACATATACACACATATATATGTATGTGTGGGTGCATATCTGTATTAGTTTGACTAATTGCCTCCAATGAATTATAAACTGCTTAACATGCTTTTCCACTGTTCAATATCACCAATTTCATTTTGCAAATTAACTTGAAACACCCTAAAACATCCATCATCAAAACAAACCTGCCTGTTTTATAAACTTACACTAAACAAGACACTGCATTTATTCTACAAACACACGTTAAAATTATGAGGTTTTAAATTCTTTTTGGATATACTTGGTAGTGTCTAAAACTTCAAATATAAAGTAAACCAACACAAGTTAAAAAATGTACTAAACTGTCAGCAAATCTCATTATTAACATGTGAGAAACAAATCTCATTACCATTTTCAACTGGAAAGGGTTTTCCCCAAAGCAAAACTAGTTCCCGTTCTGAAATCCAGCTGCAATTTTGCCAAAATATTTTGAAGGAAAATACTATCAAGAACAAAACTTTTGACATCAAGGAAGGTGAAGTGACATTGTCATTACAGACCAGCTTGGCTGACAACGTGGGAAGGCAAACATAATTCAAATAAATACATTTACTGCAGATAATTTACTTCAGTGCACAGTTCAGGCCCATCATTATTATCCTACAGCAGACTATCTTTTTACACAAATTCACGGTTTAATCTTGGAAAGTATACCTACAACATTCTCAAACTTCAATACAGAAAATTTTCACTCTCTGCACAAAAAGCTAGCTCCTTTACTTTCATTGCTACCAGTGTCAGTTGACCCAATTATGCCACAATCTTCCTTCCACTGCAAAACACTCTACAGCAGGAGAGAACCAAATCTAACCAGCTGGAACTTGAAACGCCTGCTTTAATCAGCTTTCCCTTTAGAAACAAACAGACATTAAGAGTTGGGACACAAATCATAAAGTAATTTTCTTGGATTAACTCAAAATGCTGAGTCAAACAGTAAACTACAGCTCTTCAAGGAAATGGTGGGGAAAGCGAAATAAAAACACATTAAAAAGATTTATAACACTACTGTCTCAGACAAGAAAATGTTTAAAAAATAAAATGCTTACTTTAGCTGGAGCTATGTTAATGGAAACTAGTGCATCTGTGCAAAGCAAGACTGATATTACTTATGCCCACTAAGTTTACTGGCACTAAGTAGAAAGCCTGATTCGTTGATGAGACTACATGGCTTAATGGGCACTTACTCAAAATACTGTTATTCACTGCCTAACATCTGTTTCAGAAATCAAGGCCTGTTAAATCCCTGAAGCATTGTGAGTGAAAGTGGCAACAGCTATTCCTGTTTTATGGGCAACAACAAAGGTATTATGAATATAGTTTTAGACCTATAAACCTTAAATGCATTCTAGGGATGTGCCCTGAAAGGAATTTGATAACTATGACACCTTCAGATCTGTTCCTCAGATAGACTTCGGTCAGAATGGATTTATATCTGGTCAATCTTGTACAACTAGCCAGTTTTTTTTATAACCATGTCTTTGATGCTCTAACTGAAAAAGACCAGTGGATATTATAAAACTTTGATTTTATAAAAGCTTTGGATTCCATTCTGCATTCTCCTACACACAGGAGACTGTGAGAATTAAATGTTAATCTATCCATATACGCATGGATTATGAGCTGGCTGGGGCCAACAGAGTGGAAAGACATGGAAGAGGATACACTTTTCAAAAGCAAGAAGTTGCTAAGGTTCTGTGCTAAGACTTGTTTTTTTATTTCATACATTCAGGTTAAGTATACCACTCCTCGAGTCTAGACGAGTAAATCAACGAGCGACTAAAACAGGGCTGATAGTTAACTACCCTGTAGGGTCAAAAGTTGCAGAAATGTACTTACCTCACAGGCAGTAGCAAACCCAAACTCTAGTCAGTCACACCCTGCATAACTTTTGTGTAAAAAGAAACAGCATAACATCTGAAAAATTATATAGATGCTCTGCTGAGCTGCTTACTGAGGGATTTGAAGTCTTCTTAAGACACACAGTCTTGCTGTGCTGTTTACTGCTGAATCAGAGACACATAGCTCTGCATGACTCCATCTGTAGTCTGTTTATAGCACCAAGCCTTTCAAATTGCACACTGATAAAGAAATATATTTTGCAGCTATAAGCAGTTACAGACAACTTATTTTATAACAAACCACACATATTAACTTTTCTTGGTTCTTTACCTTTACAATTTTTGTCTGTACAGTCTAACCTTTGGATAATGTCATGCACTGTATTTTTATGACATTGTACACACAATAAACATTTTTATACCACACATGATTTTATTTCAGATACCAGTCAAATATTATAATCCATTTGCATAATGCCTTACTATCAAATTGCAATCCATTTGCATAATGCCTTACTATTAACTTGCCCTAATAAGGTTTTACATTTGCTAATATGCTGTATACACATTTATTCTGTTATTATTATTACCTCTATGGCATTCATACTGTATGTAACACAGAATAATTTTCTTACCAGTCAACAGACAGGCAGATGGCCAAGCTGCTTTACTGTAGATGGTTGAAAAGTTTATGTAGTCACTTGTGAAGTTGGTACAGCAAAACTGGCAGATTCAGTCTTACATCTTCGTCTTGTACCTTTTCTGGAGAATTTATGGAACTGCTCCACTTTCCTGCAATGCAGTCTCACCGGATTTGGACTTCTATTAAACTGTATTGCTACAAACTGTTGAGAACTGTAGAAATCTGAAGTACTTCACATAAACGTTACTGTGCTTTTACAGGAGTGACATTACCCATTCACTCCCCTTGTTTTTGGATACAAGCTAGGAACGTTGTCAAAGGATCACCATTGAAAAAATATATAGATGCTCTGCTGAGCTGCTTACTGAGGGATTTGAAGTCTTCTTAAGACACACAGTCTTGCTGTGCTGTTTACTGCTGAATCAGAGACACATAGCTCTGCATGACTCCATCTGTAGTCTGTTTAAAGCACCAAGCCTTTCAAATTGCACACTGATAAAGAAATATATTTTGCAGCTATAAGCACAGTTACAGACAACTTATTTTATAACAAACCACACATAGTCTGTCAGATTTGTAGCATATATTTACAAAGCTTTCCATCATTACAGATATGAATGATGACTTCTACAAAATACCTCTCTCTGTCCTTCTCTCACATAACTGAATTACTACAATAGCTATATACAGAGCTAGTCACGCACACAAGAGATTGGCATTTCCTCCTGGTATATTTTTCTGGCCTTCTATAGGAAGTCACATAATGTCTGTTTATAGACTTTTCTATTGTCCTTTTGTGATTTAAGCATTTTTGCTGATGTGAGGATGCCATTCTGAAAGGAAACATCTCTGTGCATCCATCACCATTCCACCGCCCCAGTGTTTTCACTCCTCCACTACACCCCCTACTCTCAGCCTTTAGTCAATTGGTTGAAGATGACCTATATAGGATGAGGGACAGTGAGCAACACATATATAACAAATATAATCTCACATTCAAAGAGAATAAAGCATTGAAAGATCTCTCTAATGACCCCTCACTATGCATTAGACCGGCTGATAAAGGAGGGGGGATTATAGTCATGGGCTATGATGACTATGTCAGTAGGATGTTACGTATGTTGGATGATATACAGTTTTATCAGCCATTAGACTTAGATCTTGTGAAGATATTTTCTAATAGAGTACATTCATTTTTACTGGGACTATTGAACAGCCATACCATTGATAATCAATTGTTTTTATTTCTTGACGTGCAATCACCACTGATTCCATTGATCAGTGGACTTCCCAAGATACATAAAGACATGGCTAATCCTCCCCTTCGACCTATAGTAGCAGGCAGGGGATGGATCACTGAACCTTCCTCTATTTTTATCGAGCACAATTTAAGACCAATTGTAGACATGAATAGGTTCATTTTGAAAGATACAAAACAGTTTCTAGTTGATTTGTATGACTGTTTGAAAGATGTGACAGATGTATTGGGATTAACCTTCAGAACAATGGATGTGAAATCATTATTCACCGTCATTCAACCTTGTGGGCATTGACTTCCTGACTAAACATTTGCAAAGGGTTTCTAAGTTGCCTGAACCAAGGATCATGCTACTTACGTCATTGCTAGAAGTCGTTTTACATAATAATATCTTTGTTTTGAAGATAGGTGTTTTTGCAGAAGGATGTGGCTATGGGCACTTCGTGTGCCAATAGCTACGCCAACCTGTTCATGGCAGAATGGGAGAATACATACATGTATGGATTGCCTAGTTTTGTAGAACATATATTGTTCTATAGACGTTTGTAGATGACCTCTTCTTTATTTGGAGAGGTCCCATACATGCACTTCATGAATTCATTGAACATCTGAATAATGTTACATCATATATTAAGTTTAGTCATGAGATATCTAGAACCAAAATAACTTATCTTGATGTTTTGTTGAGAAACTGCCCAACGGACTAGTCAATACTGGTGTTTTTAGGAAGAAATGCCACATCAATACCCTTCTGCATCGTCAGAGTATGCATCCCCAATACATCTATAGAAATATTGTTAAGGGACAGGCAATGAGGGCCTCACGTTATAACCCTACTACCATAGGCTATGAAAAAGACCTAGATGACTTATATAATCGTTTATCTCAACGATGCTATAAGGACCACGAGATAGTAAAGGGATTTGAATGTGTACAAGATTCTAGACTAGGCATTGCAGCACCTTATTTCTCAGATAAGAGGTTACCAACTGAGGAAAAATTACCAACCAATATACACAATACTCATGATCCAGCTTTCACTATGTTCTATACAACTGATGCCTGGAGAATTAAGGAAGTGGTTAAAGCCCACTGGAATATACTCACAATTGACACACAGGTCAGGTATAGTGTAGGTGAGTGTCCCTTTTCAGATACAAGAACAAGAAAAGCCTTAAAAAGATTCTATGTGAAAGGAGAAGATCTGAGGCCTTACCCACAGGCACTTTTACTGGCACTCGGGTCTGTGGTAGTTGTAATTACTGTCCCTACATTAATAATGATGTTATGTTTGTTCACCCTGTCAGCCAACACATTTACTATTTGAAAGCTAATGGGAATTGTTCATCTATAAATGTTGTATATATAGCTACTTGTCAGAAATGTGCTTCATTTTACATTGGAAAAACCAATAGGTATCTAAAAGATCGTATAATGGAGCACCTTTATTCAATAAGAATGCAACACAGAAATAATGCACTTTCTAAACACGCCATGGAATCTGATCATACACATACGTTTACTTTTAGAATCCTAGAACAGATACAAGTGAATATGAGAGGAGGCGATGTAAGAACACATACAGAAGCTAGGGAGAACATGTGGATAATGAAGCTTAGATCAGATGTACCACCAGGATTGAATGCAAAACTATCTGTCAAACCATTCCTGAGAATGAGAAGACTCAAAGCTCATTAACAGGTACACCAATTTTGTTGTTGCTGTTATTTGTTCTGTTAGCTAACTATATATCTGCCATCTTTTTATGACAGTGATTGGGATTAGAACTTTTCGTCTATGTGTATTTTGGATCAAATTAGATTTCAAGTAGACTTTACATTACATTAGAACATATACATTATTTTTAACCTTTTGATGCATCACTTTAATTCTTTGACATCTTGTGTATTTTTACTTGTAGGCACATTTAGCTGTGGTTGCCAGCCTTATGTTATGTTAATTTGCAGCACTGAGACTTTGCCTGCTTGAAGATGTTAGTTGTTTGTAGATATTACTATTCAATCTGTTTACGAAGCATTACCAACAGAATGAATTGCTCCTTTAATTTTACTGTTATGGGTGGAGTTAATGACTAGCATTTCCCGCCTTTTAAGACTATTTATACACTGTTTGTAAATGTTTTTATGTTTTCATATACGAGTCTGAAGAAGCCAAGTAGGTGAAAGCGCTTACTCGATTAAATTTGTGTTTTTAGTACGTCTTTAGTACGCTTGAGTTATTTGGTATATCTCCTACAGCTGTGTTCACTCCTCCGTATCTGGACTTTACCATTACTGTGACTGTTTTATTGGATACTATAGGAGGAGAGTTTACTCCACCTTTGAGCTACTTTTCCTTGGATTATAAAAAAAGATGTCTGTTAATAGATATTTGTTCTGCAAACATGAGAAAATCATATAATCCTTGCTTTCCAATATTGCTTGGTTAGGCTTTTCTTTTTGATGCTGTGAAGAGAAGCCTGTCTGTTATACATATAGTATGAATGCACATTTTACATTGCTAAACTCTATACATATATTCAAGCAAACTTTTTATTCTATGCTTTATCTTTCAGCATATTTATATTCATAATATCTACCGACATCCATGGGGATCCCCTGTCCATTTCAACAGATGGGTTTGTACATCTCAAGTCAGATCAGATCCAGCAAGAACTTCAGAGATTCTTCCCGATAATTCCCTGCACTGATAGCATAGCTTCAGATCTTGTTTGCCACTCTTTCTAGTATACTGCTCAACTGTTGAATTTAATAGTGAGATGAGTACAATTTTTTGGTTTTAAATGTTCATATATTTAGGTATTTAAATCTCTGCTCCTGCTTTCTTACATTTTTTATAATATCTATATCGCTCTACAGGGTTTACTATCAAAATGTCACAGCTGACTACCGAGTGTGTTCATACATACAACCAGAAATGTTGTAAAATCCAATAACCAATCGTTCACATAATCGAAAGCGGTGTTTAAGGAAAGTCAGCAACTCAGGAATGTTCACTTTAGCGAAAATACCTACACTTATGGTTATGTGCTACAAACATTTTGCAGTTGGTCAAGTCCCCCTACACCTCCCACACCCCCTGCTACTAATATACACATACTGAGAATGCACTACAGTGAAGGGAAAGGGTAAATTCAATGATCCCCACTATACTGCAATCTCCGTTCAAAAAAATGGATCCACAAGCGTGAATACACACTAGCATTCACTCCTGTAGATTCAAACATTTAAAAAATGAACTTACAGAAACATGGACAAGTGCCTTTCAGCCTTCCAAGGTCTACCAAAGTTCCAACATTTTGATGGCAAACCATATCTACATCGCTCTCTATATCTAATCTAATATGTATGTGTGTGGGTAATTTATTTATATATATATATATATATATATATATATATATATATATATATATATATATATATATATATATATATACACACATACATGGTGGCCACACACACACACACATATATACATACATATACACACGCTTTACATATATATATATATATATATATATATATATATATATGTATACACACACATATACATATATATATATATATATATATATATATATATATATGCGCATCTCTCTCTCTCTATACATTTAGTTCTAGAGGAATTGTTTGGGTTCTATGGACACTGTCCTTGATTCACTATAGAAAAGGCTTCAGGCTTTAAAAAATATCTTCAATAAGAGCATAAAATATTTCCACAGGCTCCCATTGCTCAGTTAGTTTAAGACCTGATCAGCTAAACACAGACTGACATTTTGGCCTCATTCATTAAAAGGACTTTACTTGGCAGAAAGAATAACTTGGACCTCTCTTGGGTTCAAGTGGAGAATCAGCTGGATCTTCTATAGACTTGCACTCTCCTCAGCCCCCCTTAAGGGATGGAGAAGCAGAGTGCTAAATTACTGAGCATGATAAAGACAGAGAGATAAATAAAAGGAGAAAAATTATGGTTCCAAAGGAAAAAACAAGAAACAAAAATCTTTGGATTCTTCGTGACTGGACCCCCTGTTTCAGGAGATAACTAGCGAGATCTCCAAAGGCCTGTCTTGCCCTTCGTTCCAACCCTTGCCTTCTTTGAACTACTCTGGTCTGATAGTCATTCCAGAAGACTCCTAGAAAAAGGATCTTTTTTGCCAGGGTCCAGAGCATCGTAGCAAGAGGTCTTGAATACCTGACCTCTCGCCCTGCTTCAGCTGCATATCTCTGGTTCATTAGGTCCTCTAGAAGCATCATGGACACTGACTGGGATAAAATGTTGACAACATTTATAAAGGCCCAGAATTACAGGAGTCATCCCCTCCCCTTAGATTCCACTGGGAGACAGAGAGAAAACAAGAGAGAGAGAGAGACACACACAGACAGACAGGAGAGAAGAAAAGGAGAGAGAGAGAGAGAGAGGAAAAGGACAAGCAAGAGAGAGAGAGAGAGGAAAAGGACAAGCGAGAGAGAGAGAGAGAGAGAGAGAGAGAGGAAAAGGACAAGCGAGAGAGAGAGAGAGGAAATGGAGAAGAGGGAAAGAGGGAAAGGAGAAGAGAGTGGCAAAGGAGGAAATTGAGAGGGAGGAAAGGGAGAAAAAAGAAAGAGCTAGAGCAAAAGGAGAAGAGAGAGGCGAAGAGAGACAGACAGACAACCCTGGCCCACCAACTGCCCTTTTTGCTGCTCTGTCACCAATTTCCATATTGGATTTATCAATTTCATGACCAAGGTTCTCTTAATAGTTCCCTCTCAGGCTTGCCAATGTAGAATACATCTGAGGCACTCTGCTCAGACTTAGTGGTCTAGATCATCCACTCTTTGTCCCAAACTCGAATGAGCTGAACCTAGTCTTTGGCATTCACTCTTGTCCCAAACTCGAATGAGCTGGGCCTAGTCTTGGCTTCAAGTGCTATGGCATTTGACAGGTCAGCTTCAGTCTAGCTCACTGATCCAGTCAGGTCACTGGTGGTGGAGGACCAATTTTTGGATACTTCCATTTTGCCTTCAGCCCCATATCAGAGACTGCCCTCCCCAGGGAAACCAACTCTGCCTTTGGCATTTGAAAAGCTTTTGGCCTGAATTTTCTCAGGAAGGGGACATTAACTTAGCCTTTGATCCTACCTGAACTAACAGTGTATCTCAGTTTACTGCTTACCTTTCCCAAGGATAGCCTTCTTCAAGAAGCCTCATGCCATCTCTTACTCCAAGTGCCCAGGATACTTCTGACTCTTCACTACCACTCCAGAAAAGAACAGAATGTGCCCTTTTTCGTTTACACACTCACCAAAGGACATGGACCTTGATTAGGTGGAAGGGTTTCCAGTTCCCTAGACCACCCCCGAGGACACCTAATTCAGTGAGCTAATGGAAATGTTAAGTCGGGGGTGACAGGGTGGAGTCTAGCTTACAGATTTCCAACACCCTGATGGGGAAGTGTTCCTTGAGGCCCTTGAAGTAGGACCATCTTACCGCCAGAGTAATTTCTCTTGCAAAGAACTTGACAGAAGTGGCATCTCAGAGGGCTTGGCTGGATCCAGATAATATGGAACTTTTTCCTCAAAACTTAAATAAAGGTGTTTGTCCCTCCCAAGTACTGCCCACACAGGAGAAAAGTCCCTCCTTTGGCTATGATTGTTATTGCTACAGATAATGAAAGGGTACCTTGGTCCAACCTCCCCAACCAAGAGTCCTAGGTCACAGACCGTTTTGAAAGGTGAGAGTATATGCTTTGAGAACTTTTTTGCTATGAGCACAGAATCCTCTCTCACAAATTACCAGATTCCAGAGGGACTTAACTAGTGATCTGTTACAATTCATAAGGAGGCTACAGAACAAGGAAGTCAACCGAGACTCGACTGACCACCCTGTTGAACATTACAAATGTCACCATGAGGGCTGCTTTCGAAAACAGCAGAAGGGGCATCCAGAGCTGCAGACACTGTTATTGCTATACATCCATCATGCTTGGTGCCAGCTATGTGATTTCATGGATAACTTTAAGGCATTCTTCCTCAATGCCCCTTTTGATGGTTCTTCTCTCTTCAGCCCTAAGTTGAAAAACCTTTTCAAAAGAGCAAGCAGATGGGTAAAATGTTCTCTGCAGTTGGCGTTCACTTCTCCATTCCTCAAAGACCTTCGCCAGAAATCAGAGAGGTGAGAAGTGATTCTGGTTCAAGACCACCCAATATTTTGCCAAATGCTCCTCTTGACAGGGCCCTCCCCCCTGGGGAAGAGAGGGGAACTAACTGATGTCAAGTAAAGGCACAGGGGGTTTTCAAAATTAAGATTTTAGAGGTCCTTTCATGAAATAAACTTTTTCAGCATTCTTGAGATCTTGCCCACCTGCTCAACTCTGAAGGTAGTTCAAGAGGACTGCTGTCTCTTCACTTAAGAGTTCAAAGGCTTTCACAGCTGATTCACGGATGAAGAGAACATCTAGTTGCTACACAATCCCATTCACAACAAAAACAACCTGTACAAATCCCTTCTATAAGCTCTCCTTGGTCAATCAAAAACCACAGCACAAGAAATATCATTGCTAGGTGGAAAATCATCCAAGAGATCCCACAGTACCTCCCAAGATTCCAGTCTCTACTGGAGATTCTTTTTAGTTCCAAACCAATACAAAGGAACGCTGGTTTATCCTGACCCTCAGCAAGCTAAACACAATCATAAAGAAAACTCTCTGGATGACCACAGTATATTCTATTCTTCCCCTCAAGGAGAAGGAAAATGGATGTGCTTTATAGACCTTCAGGATGCATATTCTCATGCAAAAATTGTACATTAGCCTAGAATGTATTCACACTTTCGACTGGTAGCCAGTTACCAACAGTCCAGAGCACTAACATTTGGTCTCAGCACAGTCCCTCATATGTTCAACAAATGTATGCCAGTGGTCGCAGTACACCTCAGGCTGCAGAGGTTCCAAGTGTTTACCTATTTATACAACTGGCTCCTCACTGCAAGAAAAATATATATTTTTTTTTATTAAACATCTTTATTAAATTTCATTTAAACAACATCTTTACTAAATTTCATTTTTAAAATAGGTAGCCTCCCCCAGCTGGCCTGATGGTGTGTTTTTCCACTTGCTCCCTACACTGCTGAGTATTCCCAGCATTTGCGACACTGCTACAGCTCCTTTTACTGCACAAAAATCAAACTCTGTGAAACTTAAAAGATACGAGGAGTTTATGCTGCCCTGAAGAACCAACACTATATGTATGTTTCACCATATAAAGGTTATTTTGAAAGCTGTATTTTATGAAAATCCTTAACTTGCTAAAAATACAAACACCCAAGCCAGCAGCAGGGATTTTTTACTCGGTTTCTTTCTCCTCCAATATTATTACAGTAGCTTGCACAGGGTACTGGATAACAGTTTTTCCTCTAGCCCCTACAATAATTTTGTCACCAGATGTCTTTTGAATTTATCTTCCCTATAGATTCCTTTCCCAACTTGAATACATTTTGTTTCACTTTTTCCATCGTTCTATTTAAACCATAGCCCTCTTACTATATAAAATGTATTTAGACTCCCAGCCGGATAATAAACAAACCAGCAACAGCTTTCCCAAACAAAAGTTTGGGTCTCTTCAGGACAGGGGGAAGGCTTTACATGAGCTTAACCATGTGTTTGTTTCTCCTGTGCCTAAATTTCAGAGAAACTACCCTTCTAAGCCAGCATTTGTTCATAGGCAATCTTTGCCTTCCTGATAAAGGCAAAAAGGGCGGTACATGGGCTCCTCCTGCCAAGGCCACTCAGACTGCAGGGATTCAGAAGCCTTCCTTTCCTGACAAACCAGGTACTGTCCGACTATCTGCCTGTTCCCAGTCATATTCCTCTCTCCACTTCACCTTTCTCTCCCTGTTCGGCTTCAAATCACTCAGGATTCTTGGGTTATGCCAAGCATTTGTCAGGGGTACTTCACATGGTGTGGCTATCCCATCCTCCTGTTATGGGTATTCCTCGGCCTCCTTGGCAACTTCCTTTTCTCCCAGAGTTAGAGATAACTTGTCTCAGGGTACTATTCAAGAGGTGCCCGTGTCCCAAAAGGGGAAGGGTTTTAATTCAAGAATGTTTCTAGTTTCCAGAAGAGAGTGTACTCTGAGACAGATTAAAGACCTCTCTCATCTAAACATTTTTCTGAAGATGCCTTTCTTTTGATTATCCCCCTTCAGACTGTTTCCTCTCTTGCTCCCTCAGGCCTTCCTGGTGTCTCTGGATCTCAAGGATGCTTACAGTGGATTTTCACCCTGTTAAAATGTCAGGTTTTTGTGATATTAAAAATGAGACCACATAAATCATTTCAAAACGTTTCCACCTTTAATGTGATCGATAACCTGTACAATTCAATTAAAAACAAAAATCTGTTGGGGGAAAATATAAAAAAAAAAAATAAAAAAACGTACAATAAGCTGGTTGCATAAGTGTGCACACCCTTAAAAACTAATACTTTGCTGAAGCACCTTTTGATTTAATTACAACATTCAGTCTTCTTGGGTAGGAGTCTATCAGCATGGTACATCTTGCCTTGGTAATATTTGCCCACTCTTCCTTGCAAAAGTGCTCCAAATCTGTCAGATTGCGAGGGCATCTCTTGTGTACAGCCTTCTTCAGGTCACCCCACATCTTCAGGCAGTTTATATCCCTTCAGATCAAAACATGTTCACTTAGCAAAATACCTACACTTATGGTTATGTGCTACAAACATTTTGCAGTTGGTCAAGTCCCCCTACACCTCCCACACCCCCTGCTACTTATATACACATACTGAGAACACACTACAGTGAAGGGAAAGGGTAAATTCAATGATCCCCACTATACTGCAATCTCCATTCAAAAAAATGGATCCACAAGAGTGAATACACACTAGCATTCACTCCTGTAGATTCAAACATTTAAAAAATGAACTTACAGAAACATGGACAAGTGCCTTTCAGCCTTCCAAGGTCTACCAAAGTTCCAACATTTTGATGGCAAACCATATCTACATCGCTCTCTATATCTAATCTAATATGTATGTGTGTGGGTAATTTATATTTATATATATATATATATATATATATATATATATATATATATATATATATATATATATATATATATACACACATACATACATACACACACACACATATATACATACATATACACACGCATTTACATATATATATATATATATATATATATATATATATGTATAACACACACATATACATATATATATATATATATATATATATATATATATATTACTCTCTCTATACATTTATTCTAGAGAATTGTTTGGGTTCTATGGACACTGTCCTTGATTCACTATAGCTAGGCTTTAAAAATATTCAATAAGACATAAATATTTCCACAGGCTCCCATTGCTCAATCTGTTTAAGACCTGATCAGCTAAACACAGACTGACATTTTGGCCTCATTCATTAAAAGGACTTTACTTGGCAGAAAGAATAACTTGGACCTCTCTTGGGTTCAAGTGGAGAATCAGCTGGATCTTCTATAGACTTGCACTCTCCTCAGCCCCCCTTAAGGGATGGAGAAGCAGGGTGCTAAATTACTGAGCATGATAAAGACAGAGAGATAAATAAAAGGAGAAAAATGATGGTTCCAAAGGAAAAAAACAAGAAACAAAAAAAATCTTTGGATTCTTCGCGACTGGACCCCCTGTTTCAGGAGATAACTAGTGAGATCTCCAAAGGCCTGTCCTGCCCCTCGTTCCAACGCTTGCCTTCTTTGAACTACTCTGGTCTGATAGTCATTCCAGAAGACTCCTAGAAAAAGGATCTTTTTTGCCAGGGTCCAGAGCATCGTAGCATGAGGTCTTGAATACCTGACCTCTCGCCCTGCTTCAGCTGCATATCTCTGGTTCATTAGGTCTTCTAGAAGCATCATGGAAACTGACTGGGATAAAATGTTGACATTTATAAAGGCCCAGAATTACAGGAGTCATCCCCTCCCCTTCGACTCCACTGGGAGACAGAGAGAAAACAAGAGAGAGAGAGAGAGAGACACACACACAGACAGACAGGAGAGAAGAAAAGGAGAGGAGAGAGACAGAGAGGAAAAGGACAAGCGAGAGAGAGAGAGGAAAAGGACAAGCGAGAGAGAGAGGAAAAGGAAAGCGAGAGAGAGAGGAAAAGGACAAGCGAGAGAGAGAGAGAGGAAATGGAGAAGAGGGAAAGAGGGGAAAGGAGAAGAGAGTGGCAAAGGAGGAAATTGAGAGGGGGAGGAAAGGGAGAAAAAAAGAAAGAGCTAGAGCAAAAGGAGAAGAGAGAGAGCGAAAGAGAGACAGACAGACAACCCTGGCCCACCAACTGCCCTTTTTGCTGCTCTGTCACCAATTTCCATATTGGATTTATCAATTTCATGACCAAGGTTCTCTTAATAGTTCCCCTCTCAGGCTTGCCAATGTAGAATACATCTGAGGCACTCTGCTCAGACTTAGTGGTCTAGATCATCCACTCTTGTCCCAAACTCGAATGAGCTGAACCTAGTCTTTGGCATTCACTCTTGTCCCAAACTCGAATGAGCTGGGCCTAGTCTTTGGCTTCAAGTGCTATGGCATTTGACAGGTCAGCTTCAGTCTAGCTCACTGATCCAGTCAGGTCACTGGTGGTGGAGGACCAATTTTTTGGATACTTCCATTTTGCCTTCAGCCCCATATCAGAGACTGCCCTCCCCAGGGAAACCAACTCTGCCTTTGGCATTTGAAAAGCTTTTGGCCTGAATTTTCTCAGGAAGGGGACATTAACTTAGCCTTTGATCCTACCTGAACTAACAGTGTATCTCAGTTTACTGCTTACCTTTCCCAAGGATAGCCTTCTTCAAGAAGCCTCATGCCATCTCTTACTCCAAGTGCCCAGGATACTTCTGACTCTTCACTACCACTCCAGAAAAGAACAGAATGTGCCCTTTTTCGTTTACACACTCACCAAAGGACATGGACCTTGATTAGGTGGAAGGGTTTCCAGTTCCCTAGACCACCCCCGAGGACACCTAATTCATAGAATGAAATGTTAAGTCAGGGGTACAGGGTTTTGGGTCTCTTCGGGGGAAACTTTACACTCCTGGGGCCTGTGCCTAAATTTCAGAGAAACTACCCTTCTAAGCCAGCATTTGTTCAGGCAATCTTTGCCTTGCTGATAAAGGTAAAAGGCGGTACATGGGCTCCTCCTGCCAAGGCCACTCAGACTGCAGGGATTCGAAGCCTTCCTTTCCTGACAAACCAGGTACTGTCTGACTATCTGCCTGTTCCCAGTCATATTCCTCTCTCTCTTCACCTTTCTCTCCCTGTTCGGCTTCAAATCACTCAGGATTCTTGGTTATGCCAAGCATTGTCAGGGGTACTTCACATGGTGTGGCTATCCCATCCTCCTGTTATGGGTATTCCTCAGCCTCCTTGGCAACTTCCTTTTCTCCCAGGGTTAGGAATAACTTGTCTCAGGGTACTATTCAAGAGGTGCCCGTGTCCCAAAAGGGGAAGGGTTTTAATTCAAGAATGTTTCTAGTTTCCAGAAGAGAGTGTACTCTGAGACAGATTAAAGACTCTCTCATCTAAACATTTTCTGAAGATGCCTTCCTTTTGATTATCCCCCTTCAGACTGTTTCCTCTCTTGCTCCCTCAGGCCTTCCTGGTGTCTCTGGATCTCAAGGATGCTTACAGTGGATTTTCACCCTGTTAAAATGTCAGGTTTTGTGATATTAAAATGAGACCACATAAATCATTTCAAAAGCTTCCACCTTTAATGTGATCGATAACCTGTACAATTCAATTAAAACAAAATCTGTTGGGAAAAATATAATAAAAATAAAAAGCATAATAAGCTGGTTGCATAAGTGCACACCCTTAAAAACTAATACTTTGCTGAAGCACCTTTTGATTTAATTACAACATTCAGTCTTCTTGGGTAGGAGTCTATCAGCATGGTACATCTTGCCTTGGTAATATTTGCCCACTCTTCCTTGCAAAAGTGCTCCAAATCTGTCAGATTGCGAGGGCATCTCTTGTGTACAGCCTTCTTCAGGTCACCCCACATCTTCAGGCAGTTTATATCCCTTCAGATCAAAACATTGTAGCAAACACACTGAGCAGGTCTTTCACTCAATCCCTGTGACGCATCCATTTATGGGATGTGTTTCTGGACATTTTCCACCAGTGGGTACTCGACTATATCTCAGTCTCCTCTATGAACAAATCAGCTTCCTTCGTTTTGTGCTAGAGTCCCAGGTCCTCTGGTGTGGAAGATGGACACCCTCATTTTCTTGGAAGGGGATGTTTCTTTATGCATTCCCTCCCCTCCCCTTCCTCCCATTCCAAAAGTCCTGTTCAAGATTCAACAGAAAGCCCCCAAAATCCTGTTGGTGACTACCTTTTGACCATGACAGCACTGGTTCCCTCTCCTTCTGCATCTAGCCAAGGGCAATCACCACAAGTTACCTCAACTGGGTGGATTTACTCACAAGACAAGGGATCTCTTTTCCATCCCCACCTGTCCATGCTTCCAATGACACTGTGGGCGATAAGGTTTTGATTTCTCATATAGACATCTTTTTTTCTAAGGACATGCTGCATGTCCTGCAGGAGGCCCGGAAACCTACTACTAGGAAATCTTGCTCATCTAAATGGAAGAGGTTTTCTATTTGGCATCTCTCTCGTAACCTGGACCCACTTACTGTTGATGTTCCTTTTGTTCTCTCTTATTTGCGCAAGCTGCTCAGTGCTGATTTGGTCTATTCTTCTCATTACATCAGAGTGATGCCTCCAGGTGCATCTGCAGTTAAATCCTACTGACGCCTCTAGGTGTCAAATAGTCCTTGCTCATATTTGCATCAATAATTCCAAAACCATGCTATGTACAAGATTTTATAAAAATTTTTCTTAAAGCTTACACAATGGAAAACTCAAATGCATTAACATTATACTGTTGTCTAGTGCAGGTAGAGAGATATTAACTGGTTTTATGATATTAATTTATATAGCTATAATTTTCACATTTTTCTAAATATCTCAACAACCAAGTAACAGGAGCTCCTTAGCCTCATATGAAAGCTCTCAGCTAGATGAACAAAATGCTGTTAACAGTATACGTGCAAGTTGAATGGTTGCAACAGGAGATCAGGAGAGAGAGAGGAAAAGGACAAGCGAGAGAGAGAGAGAGAGACAGAGAGAGAGAGAGAAAAGGACAAGCGAGAGAGAGAGGAAAAGGACAAGCGAGAGAGAGAGGAAAAGGACAAGCGAGAGAGAGAGGAAAAGGACAAGCGAGAGAGAGAGGAAAAGGACAAGCGAGAGAGAGATAGAAAGAGAGGAAATGGAGAAGAGGGAAAGAGGGAAAAGGAGAAGAGAGTGGCAAAGGAGGAAATTGAGAGGGGGGAGGAAAGGGAGAAAAAAAGAAAGAGCTAGAGCAAAAGGAGAAGAGAGAGAGCGAGAGAGAGACAGACAGACAACCCTGGCCCACCAACTGCCCTTCTTGCTGCTCTGTCACCAATTTCCATATTGGATTTATCGATTTCAGGTTCTCTTAATAGTTCCCCTCTCAGGCTTGCCAATGTAGAATACATCTGAGGCACTCTGCTCAGACTTAGTGGTCTAGATCATCCACTCTTGTCCCAAACTCGAATGAGCTGGGCCTAGTCTTTGGCTTCAAGTGCTATGGCATTTGACAGGTCAGCTTCAGTCTAGCTCGCTGATCCAGTCAGGTCACTGGTGGTAGAGGACCAATTTTTTGGATACTTCCATTTTGCCTTCAGCCCCATATCAGTGACTGCCCTCCTCAGGGATACCAACTCTGCCTTTGGCATTTGAGAAGCTTTTGGCCTGAATTTTCTCAGGAAGGGGACATTAACTTAGCCTTTGATCCTACCTGAACTAACAGTGTATCTCAGTTTACTGCTTACCTTTCCCAAGGATAGCCTTCTTCAAGAAGCCTCATGCCATCTCTTACTCCAAGTGCCCAGGATACTTCTGACTCTTCACTACCACTCCAGAAAAGAACAGAATGTGCCCTTTTTCATTTACACACTCACCAAGGACATGGACCTTGATGAGGTGGAAGGGTTTCCAGTTCCCTAGACCACCCCCGAGGACACCTAATTCAGTGAGCTAATGGAAATGTTACGTCGGGGGTGACAGGGTGGAGTCTAGCTTACAGATTTCCAAAACCCTGATGGGGAAGTGTTCCTTTAGGCCCTTGAAGTAGGACCATCTTACCGCCTGAGTAATTTCTCTTGCAAAGAACTTGACAGAAGTGGCATCTCAGAGGGCTTGGCTGGATCCAGATAATATGGAACTTTTTCCTCAAAACTCAAATAAAGGTGTTTGTCCCTCCCAAGTACTGCCCACACAGGAGAAAAGTCCCTCCTTTGGCTATGATTGTTATTGCTACAGATAATGAAAGGGTACCATGGTCCAACCTCCCCAACCAAGAGTCCTAGGTCACAGACCGTTTTGAAAGGTGAGAGTATATGCTTTGAGAACTTTTTTGCCATGAGCACAGAATCCCCTCTCACAAATTACCAAATTACCAGATTCCAGAGGGACTTAACTAGTGATCTGTTACAATTCATAAGGAGGCTACAGAACAAGGAAGTCAACAGAGACTCGACTGACCACCCTGTTGAACATTACAAATGTCACCATGAGGGCTGCTTTCGAAAACAGCAGAAGGGGCATCCAGAGCTGCAGACACTGTTATTGCTATACATCCATCATGCTTGGTGCCAGCTATGTGATTTCATGGATAACTTTAAGGCATTCTTCCTCAATGCCCCTTTCGATGGTTCTTCTCTCTTCAGCCCTAAGTTGAAAAACCTTTTCAAAAGAGCAAGCAGATGGGTAAAATGTTCTCTGCAGTTGGCGTTCACTTCTCCATTCCTCAAAGACCTTCGCCAGAAATCAGAGAGGTGAGAAGTGATTCTGGTTAAAGAAGACACAATATTTTGCCAAATGCTCCTCTTGACAGGGCCCTCCCCCCTGGGGAAGAGAGGGGAACTAACTGATGTCAAGTAAAGGCACAGGGGTTTTTCAAAATTAAGATTTTAGAGGTCCTTTCATGAAATAAACTTTTTCAGCATTCTTGAGATCTTGCCCACCTGCTCAACTGTGAAGGTAGTTCAAGAGGACTGCTGTCTCTTCACTTAAGAGTTCAAAGGCTTTCACAGCTGATTCACGGATGAAGCGAACATCTAGTTGCTACACAATCCCATTCACAACAAAAACAACCTGTACAAATCCCTTCTATAAGCTCACCTTGGTCAATCAAAAACCACAGCCCAAGAAATATCATTGCTAGGTGGAAAATCATCCAAGAGATCCCACAGTACCTCCCAAGATTCCAGTCTCTACTGGAGATTCTTTTTAGTTCCAAACCAATACAAAGGAACGCTGGTTTATCCTGACCCTCAGCAAGCTAAACACAATCATAAAGAAAACTCTCTGGATGACCACAGTATATTCTATTCTTCCCCTCAAGGAGAAGGAAAATGGATGTGCTTTATAGACCTTCAGGATGCATATTCTCATGCAAAAATTGTACATTAGCCTAGAATGTATTCACACTTTCGACTGGTAGCCAGTTACCAACAGTCCAGAGCACTAACATTTGGTCTCAGCACAGTCCCTCACATGTTCAACAAATGTATGCCAGTGGTCGCAGTACACCTCAGGCTGCAGAGGCTCCAAGTGTTTACCTATTTATACAACTGGCTCCTCACTGCAAGAAAAATAATTTTTTTTTTTTTTATTAAACATCTTTATTAAATTTCATTTAAACAACATCTTTACTAAATTTCATTTTTAAAATAGGTAGCCTCCCCCAGCTGGCCTGATGGTGTGTTTTTCCACTTGCTCCCTACACTGCTGAGTATTCCCAGCATTTGCGACACTGCTACAGCTCCTTTTACCGCACAAAAATCAAACTCTGTGAAACTTAAAAGATACGAGGAGTTTATGCTGCCCTGAAGAACCAACACTATATGTATGTGTCACCATATAAAGGTTATTTTGAAAGCTGTATTTTATGAAAATCCTTAACTTGCTAAAAATACAAACACCCAAGCCAGCAGCAGGGATTTTTTACGCGGTTTCTTTCTCCTCCAATATTATTACAGTAGCTTGCACAGGGTACTGGATAACAGTTTTTCCTCTAGCCCCTACAATAATTTTGTCACCAGATGTCTTTTGAATTTATCTTCCCTATAGATTCCTTTCCCAACTTGAATATATTTTGTTTCACTTTTTCCATCGTTCTATTTAAACCATAGCCCTCTTACTATATAAAATGTATTTAGACTCCCAGCCGGATAATAAACAAACCAGCAACAGCTTTCCAAAACAAAAGTTTGGGTCTCTTCAGGACAGGGGGAAGGCTTTACGTGAGCTTAACCATGTGTTTGTTTCTCCTGTGCCTAAATTTCAGAGAAACTACCCTTCTAAGCCAGCATTTGTTCACAGGCAATCTTTGCCTTGCTGATAAAGGTAAAAAGGGCGGTACATGGGCTCCTCCTGCCAAGGCCACTCAGACTGCAGGGATTCGGAAGCCTTCCTTTCCTGACAAACCAGGTACTGTCTGACTATCTGCCTGTTCCCAGTCATATTCCTCTCTCCTCTTCACCTTTCTCTCCCTGTTCGGCTTCAAATCACTCAGGATTCTTGGGTTATGCCAAGCATTCGTCAGGGGTACTTCACATGGTGTGGCTATCCCATCCTCCTGTTATGGGTATTCCTCAGCCTCCTTGGCAACTTCCTTTTCTCCCAGAGTTAGAAATAACTTGTCTCAGGGTACTATTCAAGAGGTGCCCGTGTCCCAAAAGGGGAAGGGTTTTAATTCAAGAATGTTTCTAGTTTCCAGAAGAGAGTGTACTCTGAGACAGATTAAAGACCTCTCTCATCTAAACATTTTTCTGAAGATGCCTTCCTTTTGATTATCCCCCTTCAGACTGTTTCCTCTCTTGCTCCCTCAGGCCTTCCTGGTGTCTCTGGATCTCAAGGATGCTTACAGTGGATTTTCACCCTGTTAAAATGTCAGGTTTTTGTGATATTAAAAATGAGACCACATAAATCATTTCAAAACGTTTCCACCTTTAATGTGATCGATAACCTGTACAATTCAATTAAAAACAAAAATCTGTTAGGGGAAAAATATAATAAAAAATAAAAAAACGTACAATAAGCTGGTTGCATAAGTGTGCACACCCTTAAAAACTAATACTTTGCTGAAGCACCTTTTGATTTAATTACAACATTCAGTCTTCTTGGGTAGGAGTCGATCAGCATGGTACATCTTGCCTTGGCAATATTTGCCCACTCTTCCTTGCAAAAGTGCTCCAAATCTGTCAGATTGCGAGGGCATCTCTTGTGTACAGCCTTCTTCAGGTCACCCCACATCTTCAGGCAGTTTATATCCCTTCAGATCAAAACATTGTAGCAAACACACTGAGCAGGTCCTTCACTCAATCCCTGTGACGCATCCATTTATGGGATGCGTTTCTGGACATTTTCCACCAGTGGGTACTCCTCGACTATATCTCAGTCTCCTCTATGAACAAATCAGCTTCCTCCGTTTTGTGCTAGAGTCCCAGGTCCTCTGGTGTGGAAGATGGACACCCTCATTTTCTTGGAAGGGGATGTTTCTTTATGCATTCCCTCCCCTTCCTCCCATTCCAAAAGTCCTGTTCAAGATTCAACAGAAAGCCCCCAAAATCCTGTTGGTGACTACCTTTTGACCATGACAGCACTGGTTCCCTCTCCTTCTGCAACTAGCCAAGGGCAATCATCACAAGTTACCTCACTGGGTGGATTTACTCACAAGACAAGGGATCTCTTTTCCATCCCCACCTGTCCATGCTTCCAATGACACTGTGGGAGATAAGGTTTTGATTCCTCATACAGACATCTTTTTTTTCTAAGGACATGCTGCATGTCCTGCAGGAGGCCTGGAAACCTACTACTAGGAAATCTTACTTATCTAAATGGAAGAGGTTTTCTATTTGGCATCTCTCTCGTAACCTGGACCACTTGCTGTTGATGTTCCCTTTGTTCTCTCTTATTTGCGCAAGCTGCTCAGTGCTGATTTGGTCTATTCTTCTCATTACATCAGAGTGATGCCTCCAGGTGCATCTGCAGTTAACTCCTACTGACGCCTCTAGGTGTCAAATAGTCCTTGCTCATATTTGCATCAATAATTCCAAAACCATGCTATGTACAAGATTTTATAAAATTTCTTCTTAAAGCTTACACAATGGAAAACTCAAATGCATTAACATTATACTGTTGTCTAGTGCAGGTAGAGAGATATTAACTGGTTTTATGATATTAATTTATATAGCTATAATTTTCACATTTTTCTAAATATCTCAACAACCAAGTAACAGACGGAGCTCCTTAGCCTCATATGAAAGCTCTCAGCTAGATGAACAAAATGCTGTTAACAGTATACGTGCAAGTTGAATGGTTGCCGAGATACCATTAAGTTGTTTACAAAATATTACATATGTAATACTTGGTGTTTAATGTGGTTTATAAAATTCCATTTAATACCTAGAACCTAGACCCGCGGTGGTGGTGCTGCAGTAGCGTTGTCGACTCACAGTAAGACGCTGTCCGGTTCGATTCTCAGATACAGCGTCTTCTGCGTGGAAACATGCGTGAATGGGCGTACCTTCTTTGAAGGTTGTGCGTCAGGCCTGGCAAGCCGGTACGTAAAAATCAACTGCCAATCATTAGTGGACCGGAGTTCCGCTGTGGCGACCCCTAACCGGGAAAAGCCAAAAGACACAAACAAACCTAGAACCTAAAGAATACTACTGCTATAAAAATAATTTCTGCTGAAGGAAGGCTTTGCCATTTATACTTCTTTCATACCCACTATGTTTCCACAGATATGAACATTTGTTTGAAATGTGGGGACATAATTTGATTCTATCAAAAGGCTTAGGCTTGGGAGGCGGAGCCTAATGCCTAACTGAAAGCAGCAAATTTTTTGAGCTCCACATATTCATACTAGAAATAACAGGAAAATCTTATTATAAATCCAATAATTCTTGATAAATCTTATATGAGAAACTCTTAGCAACAGAACCACCAATTTTGAAGAAAAAATTTTGAAATTTTCCTGTCAAATAAACTTGAAGACTAACTAAGCTGTGTGGAAATGAGCAACTCCAAGAACTCTCACTCAGACTCTACTCTGAAAAGAGAAATCCAACTGATATCAGCCACCCTTCATGATTTATCTTTGAAGATGGACAGATTCACTGAAAACCTAGAAAACCTTAAAGAAAATTACCAAAAGCAAACTGATGTCTTTAAGGAAATTCTACAGCAACAGCAACTAAAAATGTCAGACATCGAAACATCTCTAAATGATACCGACGGAAGGCTAAAAGAAGAAGAACTTCATAGTGAATTTCTACTACAACAGAATACTTGGCTAATAAACAAAATAGATGATATTGAGAACAGGGAAAGAAGAACAAACATAAGAATTTTTGGAATCCCAGAGAAGTCCGAGGGAGAGGACATAATCTCATTCTTGAATTCATGGTTACCCGAAATCTTAGAGCTGAAAGAGGGCTGATCCTATGGAATTGAAAGATCACATCGGGCCATTGGAAAACCAATTCCTGTTTCATCGAAGTCATCTCCAAGATCTGTAGTGGTTAAATTTCTTTTATGGACAAAACTGATCTTGAAATCTGCATGGAGGAAAAGTTCGCTTACTTACAAGCAATCCCAAATAAGATTTGATCATGACTTTTCAGCAAGAGCCTTAGAACAAAGAAAGAGAGCGTGCCCTTAGTGAAACTCCTAAAACAAAATAGAATATAAAGTCACAACTTGTATACCCTGCCAAAATCAGAATCCATCATAATAACGACATGAGAACTTATAATAACATCGAAGAAGCCACTTCCTTCATTAAAAACAATATAATCACACTACCAGAAGAAATGGATTGGTCAGATTCAACCTCCTTAAAGAGAACCTCGGGAAAAAATACTTGGACTGATGTGAGAAAGAAAGAACAAAAGACTGACATTAAGAACACTGATGATACAAATTCTCTCAAAACATTAACTAAGGTATGATTCTTATAGATAGCCTTTATTTCATAAAGTTCTTATTCAATACACTTCAGACACAAATATTTTTTTTTCAAGAAAAGTATCATAATTTATATGTTAATGTAATAATATAGCTGGGGACTTGATGGAATCATAATGCTTGAGTTATATAGTCTTATGTAATTGAAAAGTTTACTTGGAGGCTTTTTTTTTTTCTTCCCTAGTTAAACTCTCACTCAGAGCATTAGTATCTTAATGAAATGTTAGTGTTATTCCATACTTATTAACATGATTACTAGTCACTGTGGTAAAATTTTAATAATTTAAATCCAACTTTTTATAATGCGTTTTAAAATAAACACTTCTTGAACTTGTAATTTTCTCAAGAGTGGGAGAAAACGTTTTTAAAAAATTTGCCTACTAGCGGTTTAAAATTCTAAAGAGCCGTTAGCAGCTAACTGCTTTAAAATATATTCTCGAGCTCTCTAGTCATGTTATTACTTCCTTATCTTCACTAAAATTGTCCAGCATTCTATTTGTTATATATGAAACATGTTTGTATGCTGAATTCATAGAACACTTCCTTATTTCGTGAATGGTGTGCTTTGCACACTCCCACAGTGATTTTCTTGACAGTTTGCTTTAAGCGATAAGAGTTAAAGAATATTTATACATAATATTCATTAATTTTCGATTGCTCACTTAATTCCATACAAGGTTAGTGGGTAGGCATACCCCATTCTGGCAGACAGAAGAAATAATGGGGTACTAACCCTTCCCAGGATACTCGCACAATCATTATTATATAGCACGCACTTAAGGGCAATCTAGTGGACTTTAACAAGAAACTAGATCCCTCAGTATATACATATGTGGACACAGGGAGGATGTACAGAACCTACACAGAAGATGCCCCAAGAAAGAACTAAAATAAAGGACTAAGCAATATAAGACAGCAATGCTAACGGCTGCATCACTTGTTTGTTCTAAACATGGAGTTTAATATGATAAATGCAAACAAAACGCAACTGTATATATTACTGCGCATTTCACCTCTAAAGAGGGATGGTCTTCTGACCTGTACCATAAAGAATATAGCTACATTTCTTGAAGGTGTGTAGTTCAAACAAACAATATAAAGTAGTAATAACAACAGATGGAAAAGACCTTTAAAAATAATATTTTTACAAATGCACTGCTCACTGGAGTGATAAATAAATAAATGAAAAATGAGCGCACAGCTTATTAAAACTTCTTAAAAGAAATATCTCAGTTTTGTAATTCGAATAAACTGTTAAAGTACTACAGCATACATACACATTCCAACTGCATTTATAATTGCCTGGCTTAAAAGATATACGTGTTCATTTAAGTTTGCTTCCCTGCATATTGTCTGCCTGATGTTGGAAACAGCAATTTTATTGTGATGCTAAACATCAACAGCTTACTTCCTGCTGAACAAATGTATGCATAGTCACTGCATGCTCTATAAAGTATCAAGCAGGCTGCATATAGACAAACAAGAAACACAAGTCATACTTCTATAGATTCATATCAGTATATAAAGTGCAAAAGAAAAACTCTGGTAGTATGCTATGGGAAATTAACAGGGTTCATCACTAAAAATAAAAACAAAAACGAGTAGTTTAAGGGAGAGTACGTTTTTTTTATTAGTATCATATTCCTTTGTAGTGCCAAATATATTAACCCCATGGTAAATCGACCCTGGAATAAGAAAAAACTTTCTTGCAAATGAAGTTCAGCAATCACAAGGATGCTATTAGTAGAAATGTTGGACAATACCAGACTCAAACTTTAGTCTGTGACATTATGTCACAACAAGTACCGCTGACTGAACTACCTGCTCCCAGATAACATATAGCCCTTGACATAGTCAGGCTATTAATCCTAACAATTCACAAATACTATGGAAAAGACAACTAATCACATGACTTATTCAATGAATGAACAATTACACTACTGTTTCAAGGAAGGAAGAGATACTGTTCCAATTTAAACTAGCAAATGTAAACTGTTCACTAATGAAAGGTGCTTGATTAATGATATTAGAGATTATACAGGAACCATATGCTCATTTAAAAGTAGTTTACTTTATTTATCCTGGAATGGATAAACATACAGAAATACATTTAATAAAGGCATTTGGTTCTCTGAAATAACTACTAATGTTTCTTTATATTCACTAAGTTGGTCTGACATACTATTCAGTTGTAAATGAAACACGCTGCAGACTGAATTCAAAGAACATCTATTAAGTCCGTGAATTGTATGCTTCGAACATTCCCACAGTGGCTATCATGACAGTCTAAATGAAAATAAAAATGAACATTGATTCGAACTGCAGTTCTTTTATAGATTAATCTCTACTGCACCAATAAGACCCCTAAAACATAAACTGAACGATAGTTAAAGGGCAGAAAGGAAAATGCGTTATATAATATAGTAAACATAGATTGTCTTTACTCTCTTTCTTCAAAATGTTATTCAATACAGATATTCCTTGTAAGAACATCTTGTAACTGACAGCTGAAACTTTACAAAGGTGGCTTAATTTCTTTCATAGTATTATGATTTAATGTAAACTATCTTGTGGGAGCCAACTTGTTTATGGATTTGATTACTAATGTATATGAAAACTAAATTTAGTAATATTAAAAACTTCCTCCTCACAGCCGGAGTAGCTCCATAAATACAAAAACTAATGTCTTGTGTATTAATCATCATCCGCTGCTCGTTTTGGACGATAAAGTTAAAAAGAATATTCAGTCAGAAAATTATTATGAATATTAAAGAAACGACAGCTGAACACATGACAAATACCATGAAAGAGTATCTCACTGCTGTCCAATAGAAGGAAGAAGCACTGATTTATTCTAATCTAGTAATTGTGAACTGCCCTCTAATGAAAGGCATCTAGATTAATATTGTTAGCGATGTGAATAAAAACTGTATGCTCACTTAAAAGCATCTTATTTGCTTAATCTGAAACGGATATACCTACAGAAAAACATCTAATGACTTTTGTTATTAGTAGATTTTCAGTAAATTTATCAGTAACTGGACTGCAGGATGCCTTGTATGCAAGACATAATTTAACTATTAACAGTTTGTAGAACTCGTAATAAAATGTTATGACTTTTAATCAGTTCATGTGAACATTCTGTTTAGACACTTATTTTATAGTAAGAGGTTTTTTATGGGCATTTCAGTTTAAATGCCTAGATAAATTCACATTAAGGCAGACACTATAATTAATGAATGAATAAACAAATGACTAGTTAATATACAGATCAACTTTTAGAGAGTGTATTGTTAATGTAGCAACTACTAGGGAGACAAATATTCTAATATCCATTAAAACTGCTGAGGAACAAAAGAACTATGATAGATGCATTTGCCTTAGTTGGCTCAAAATCTAGACTCAGATCAGGAATGATTACGACCACAGGAGACACAAATAGGTGGCAACCTTCTTTAAACAAGACTACAACACATAGACAAAACAGAGAAAAAACTAGAGAGTGGGAAGGAAATGCTTGGATAATTAACTACAATATGATGATGGAGTAGAAATATCCACACAAATGGTGAACTAACCTATATATCCTAAGTGGATTGCTTTGAATTTGAGCATATGAAGTCAATTATGTAAATGAACTTTGCAATTATACCAAATAAGCTTAAACTGGTTATTAAATGGTATAAAGATTTTAATTAACAAGTGTACCCTTAAGCTAAAGGAATATACTCTACACCTATATTCGACGATGTTAACAGAACGAAGTATAAACAAAACATTAAATGATAACTCATATTGTTTATATCATAAGTATGATGCATTCCTATGTGATTATTAACATATTTAACATGACTAAAGCCTCTGTTGTAAATAAATTAAATATAAATATGCTCATCCCCATACTTTATTAAAAAAGTAATACTAACCCAAACATTAGTATAACTTCAAGTAAAAGATTAATTATTTTGACGTGCTGAATTTTCAAGGAACATAGTTTTAGTGTTTGAATTGCTCTTTTACTAAATTTAAATATTTCAGGATATCTTCAGGATTTCAATAAATGGAGCTCAACCTTGCATATCTTTTTCCATGCGATTGACAAACCTGAGGGAAAATCTGGTTGCACTTATTAGATCAATCAGATTAGGAGTGCTAAGCACTTCGTGTTTGTGGAATAGTTTAGTAAAGTTATTATTCATTCAAATAAAATGTGTTTTTACTTCATTATTCATTCTTTATTTTTTATGTGGCCCAAACTGAAACAGTTGTTAAACTATCAAAGAAAGAAATATGTTCAATTCAAATTACTTTTAAAAAAATATATCTTCACAAATCAACAATGAAAGAACTTTAACAATGTCTCTTTTCAAAATCATAATGTAATTATCTATAGAAATGACAGACATAACATTGTTTTCTTTAAATATAAATGGCTTAAATAATCCAATAAAAAGATCAAACTTATTACAATATCTCAAATTACAAAAAGCACAATTTATACTCCTACAAGAATCTCACTTCAAAACTGATGACAATTTTACTTGGATACCCAATAACTACTTAATTCTCTCTCACTCCTCATATAAAAAAACTAGAGGAGTCTTAGTTCTATGGAGAAAAGTGTGGCTAATCCTCAAATTATTTACAACTATGAAGATAAAGAGGGATTACTATCAATTGTAATAATAAGATTTCAGAATAGAATCTGGACTTTGGTAAACGTATATTGGATTCCTGGAATAGGAGTATCCACAGTTAAAAAGCAAATAGAACTAATTAATAAGGTAAATAAGGGTATCTTAATAATAGGAGGAGACTTTAAATGTATTCTAGATAACTCTGAAACAACTAATAAAAGGAATTTACGTCTCACTTCGACAGGAAAATACCTCAAGAAATGGACAGAAAACTTAAAATTAATTGATACATTTAATTTTAAAGAACCTAACTCATACTCGCATAGTGATTACCGATTTAATACTCAAATAAGAATAGATAAAATATTATATCACCAGACTTAAGTAGGAAAATAATAAAATTTTCTATCATTCCATGCCCACTCTCTGATCATAACTCTCTAATCCTTAAATTACAATTAGACTTCAAAAGACTAAATTTCACTTCAAAAATACCAGCTTACATTACTAAATTAAAACAATTTAAGCCATGGTTAGACTCAAATTCAATATTTTTTAGAAACAAATTGCACTGAACATACAAATAACACAATAATATGGGACACTTTAAAGGCCTTCTTATATGGTAAAATTATATCCTGTTCAAAAATAAAACAAAAGAATGGGAATCAGAATTGCACAACATTCAAAAACAACAACAGAAATTAATGCAAACACTTCTGATGTAAGAAGTCCCCAAGTTAAAAAAAAAAAGAAATTGAAGAATTAAATAAAAAATACAATGAAATTCTAACTCATAAGACGAATTTGGCATTGGAAAAATTAAAATTTAGTTCACTCTCAGCATCTCCAAAACAGTTACACAACTTAGCAATGAGAATGAAAAGGCAAAATATGGAAAATATTACAAATATTGTCCATGAAGGGAAATGTAATAAAAAAGTGTCAGACATAAATGATATCCTAGAAGCTTTTAAATTCCATTACACTAATCATTATGGAAACAATAACAACAAACCTACTTTCGTAAGATTAAAAAAGTAATCCTGTAATAAATAAATACCTGAAAAATTAAAAATTGATATCGGAAAAAAAAAATCTCTCTTAAGGAAATAAATGACAAAATTAGAGAGAGTAAAAATAACAAATCACCAGGAATAGATGGCATAATAATGTAATTATACAAGATACTCCCAAATTCAGCAATCTCTTTACTTCATAAGACTCTAAATGAAGTTAAAGTTCAAAACATAATTCCACCATCCTAGAGGTATTCATTAATTACTCCAATAAAAAGAGAGAACAAGGACTCTTCCCTCTGTAGTTCATATAGACCGATTTCCCTATTAATGATTACAAAATATTTATGACTATATTAGTTAATAGAATTAAAAAATCCTTGACTCAAATCATAAACGAAGACCAAACAGGTTTTATTTATGGCAGGCATACATATGACAACATACAAAGAATCCTAACCATTATTGAGATATTGAACAGGGATAATACAGAACCTGTCATAATTACACTAGATATAGAAAAAGCATTTGATTCCGTGAATTGAGATTATTTATTTAAAATTTTAGAACTTTTTGAGTTTCCTTAAAATTTTATTAATTTGATAAAGACAATATATATACAAAGACAATTTGGCCTATGTAAAGTTAGGTCATTTCACATCAGAAGCCTTCAAAATAACTAAGGGTACTAAACAAGGTTGTCCTATATGTCTCCCATTCTATTTGCCTTATCAACAGAACTATTTGCAATAACAATACATAGAGACTCAAAAATTGAAGGATTACTTACAATCAATTTAATTCTAAGATTATGTCGTTTGCTGATGATCTACTGCTAACTTTGTCTCCAAATGAAGAATCTTTACAAGAACTAGAAATTCAAGTGGAAAATTTTTTCTAAATTCTGGTCTTTGTTTTAATAAACCTAAATCAAAGCATATTCTACTAAACAGAAGGGGGGACTTTCACTTGAGAAAATATATACTCTGAGAAAAAGTCTCTTCTTTAGAATATTTAGGAATTATTATATCTGATAAAATAGATACTACTCTGACTCTAAACTCTAATAAAATTTTAAACTGAACACGGACACATATAGAAAACAAATAAATTAAATCTAAAATTTGAGGACAGATTACAACTAATAAAAATATTACTACCAAAAATAAATTATATAGCTCAAGCTATACCTATAATTCCAAATAAAAAATTCTAAAAGAAATTCACAGAATTCTATTACATTTGCTATGGTACCCAAAAAAGAATAGAATTGCGTTCATCACATTAGACCATGGGAATTAGGAGGAATTAACTTACCAGACAGAGACATATATCAAAGCCTCTATCTTTAAATTAGTTTTGAACTGGATAAATCCAAATTTCTCTTCTGCTTGGAAGACCCTGCATATGATTATTTTTTTAAATGAAAACAAATTAACAAAAAATGTATTTTTGAACAACCACAAGAATGTATTTTGGCACATATGTATTAATATTCAAAATAACATATCAAAACCCACCAATCTAACATACTTAAATTATATCTATAATTTATTCAGAACTTTTATAAATTCCAATCCTGACATAAAACTATGGTTTGAATTATTATTGCCATTTAATATTTTTAAAAAAATTAAACAGAAAATTCATAGCACACTCATTAATTGGGAATCCAACAACTTTATATGCTGGATCCAATGTATAAACAATCTTAAAGTATCAAGTAGTCATCAAATTATGAATTAATTTGATATAACAAATATGGACTGGTCAAGTCTCCAAAAAATGTTACTTTATTCTAAAGATTTATGAAAAATTATTAATGATTCACCCTTTAAAACTAAACCAAAATTCATAAACTATATTTATGAATTGATTTATAACAATTATAACAGACCAAATTCAACTTCCAAATTATATAAAATTCTAATAGTTTACAAAAGTCAAAACTGATCAAAACACTTGGAATTTTATAACTAAAAGTTTAACAACAAATCTTTCAAATGATGTCCAAACATGGAGAATCTTCACCTGGAAATTTTTGCATAGAGCCTTTTACACTCCAAGCAAAGTAGCTAAATTCAACTCTACACAAAATATTTGTTGGAGATGCTCTTTAAGTTGTGAAGCAGATTGGGTACATAATTTTTATGATTGTATTAAAATATATTGGGATGAAATTGGTAAATTTCTCCAAGCCATTTATAATGATTCATTTGTCTTGACAAAATCACTAATTTTCCGGAATGTAGATGAAACAGTAGTTATAGGTTCATACTAGGCTATCTGCCCTAGGGCATTTATAAGCCTAGCCAGAGTGTGTTTGGCTTTCGCCACCCATTTTAAATTAATTTTGCTATGCCCTTTTTCGAGGTTAGTATACTGTGCCTCTGTCTAACAGTGACACAGAAGTGATACCCGGGGTAAACCTACCATCTCCCATCCACTCGTCAAGATTACTCTTGAAGAGAGTCAATGAGGGACTCTGCCTAACCTGGACTGGGATTTTATTCCAGAGTGTAGGGAGCCTCTGGGTTATGAATCTGTCCCTCCAGCATGTCCTATTTATTTCAGTGCTGAGGTTAAAGTCTCTCGAGCGCGTAGCTCGATGGGATTTGGATTTTCTGAGGTGCAGCATGTCCATTAATTCCGGGATGGACATGGCTTTATATGTCAGGCACAGATCGCCTCTGAGCAGGCGGTATGCCACTGAGTAGAGCTGGAGTTTCTTTAACCGGGTAGCATATGGCATCTGTTTGAGCCCTTTGATCCTCTTGGTGAGGTACTTTTGGGGTCTTTCCAGTTGCTGCAGGTGTCTGGTAAGGTACATCCCAAAAGGGGCATTGTACTCAATTATGGGCCTGATGAGGGATGAGTAAAAAAGCACAATGACCTCCCCTGATCTAGATGTGAATCCCTTCATGATTAGGTGGGCTATATAAAATGTTTTGCTAACCACTTTGGCCACGTGGTTGTCAAATGAGAGATTGCTATCAACTTGGGTCCCCAGGTCCCTAATTACTTCTTCCATACTTAATGGATTACCACCTATGTGGTAATTTGTGGGCACTTTGTTTTTGCCAAAGGGGATGACTATACACTTCTTGGCGTTTAGCTTGAGGCCATGGCTCTGGCACCAGTTGTCTGTTTCTATGAGGCCCTTTTGGAGGATGCTTGTGTCGGCTGGAGAGTTGATTATAGCACCCAGTTTGCAGTCATCTGCGAACTTGGTCAGCCACAGTCCTTCCGTGTTGGCCTGTACCTCCGAGAAATATATACCGAACAGGAGAGGTCCCAGAACCGAGCCTTGTGGGACGCCACTTGTAACTGGTTTGGAGTCTGACATGGCTCCAGCAATTCTAACCATGTGGGTTCTGTCCTTGAGCCAGTTTTGAACAGAAAAGATAAATATCTTTTATGGACTATTTTGGCTGTAGCCAGAAAGTGTATCACAAGGAAATGAAAATCCACAATCCTTCCATGTTTTGAAGACTTTTTGTCCCTACTGAAGGAAACTGCGCAAAAGGAGATAAAAGTCAAGGAAGAAAAAATTTTTCCCAGAAAGTGGACAGATAACCCTTGGAATAAAATACTTACACTCATTGAAACATCACAAATGGATACAATCTCCATCATATGAATTCAAAGAGTCATAGACTTTTGTTGATTTGTGAAAAAATAAGAGATAAGAATGCATTTATTGATATTCTTTTTTCTTGTTTTGAATTTTTATTTATTTATTTATTTTTTCTCTTCTTTGGACCACTTGTAAATAATGTTACTGTTCTACTCATTATTACTGAATTGTAATCTAATTTACTGTTTTCTTTAACAAATAAAAATTATTTGAGTAAAAAAAAAAAAAAAAAAGGCTTAGGCTCTGCCCATTGGAAGTTACAGTGCAAACTTCCTAAACTCAAGAAGGCCCCACTTATCAGCTCTTTCCGACTGTCTACCTTTATCATTTCCTTTATCTTTTAACTTTTCTGAGGCTAGGGAATTTCTTAAAGGCATCCTTAATATTAGAACTCCCAGGAAGCCTGCTTCTCCTCCCTGGTATCTTAAAAGGAGCCAGAGTCAATTTCTCCAGAATAAAATTGAGCCTGCTGTTTCAGCTTCCTTGCAACATTGTTCTTGGAAGACAGTTATTTTGTTAGCTCTTATATCTGTCGGACAGGTGTCCGAGTTTCAAGGCCTTATGGCTTGTCCACCTTTTTTGATATTTCACGAGGACAGGGTGTCTTTGCGTACTAATCCTTTTATGCCTAAGGTGGTTAATTGTCACAGTCTATTAATTTGCCTACTTTTTCCATTTAAAAAGTGACAGTGAGAGGGTGCTGCACACTTTGGACATGCATAGACAGCTCAGATTTGGATAAGACTAAAGCCATCAGAAAATCTGATCAGTTTATTTCTTTTCATCCTAGGTCTTTAGGATTAGCTGCTTCCAAGCCAACTATTTCTACTTGGATTTCAAAGGCTATTTCTTTTTGTTACACTTTTCATGGCAAGCGCCTTCCTACTTCTGTAAAGGCTCATTCTCAGGCTCAGAGACTCAAGCCGTGGCTTATTCTGGTGCTTTTTTCAAGGGCTTAGACACATTCTACTCTTGAAGCAGCTTCCTGGACTTGTGAGTATACATTTACCAAACACTACAAGTTGGATGTCATCTCCAGAGCTAGAGCTAGTTTTGCTAATGCCATTCTTCATGGCTGCTTAGAGGTGCTCTATTGCTGCTTCCTCCTCCCAAGTTTCTTCTCGAGCTTGGCACTCTCCCATATGTAATGAATACTGCAGCCGTGAATATAAGACGTAGTATAGTTGTGTAAAATCTTACCATGAACAGCCGATGATTGTGTAAAATATTACCATAAACAGCAGATGTCCTTGCTTTCACCGTTGCAGTATTCACTCCCTCCCCTCCATCTCCCTAGTCTTTTTCCTTCCTGAATATGCAGGTTTTCTTTGCCGCAGTAGGAACACTAGTCCAAGGAAAACAAATCAGTTCTTAAGATGGTATGCCTGATCATTAGCTTTATGCCCTATGCTCTGCAAGGAGCTTTTCAGCGACTTTCAAAATACCTTAAAGTAACGGAAGGCTTTGGTAGTGGCTGGACATCTGGCTTCCACGGCAGGGGATCCCATATGTAAAGAACACTGCAGCAGTGAAGGCAAGGACATCTACATTTATGGTAAGATTTTATACAACTGTACTTGCTATAGTCTCCCTAAGCTGGGTGATGGACCTTTCTATTTTCTATTGCCAGAGTTGTTCATAGGTAGGTACTAGGCTATCTGCCCAAGGGCATGTATAAGCCTAGCCAGAATGTGTTGGCTTTCGCCTCCCTTTTGAATTAGTTTCCTGGGCCTCTGTCTAGCAGGGCCATTGAAGTGATCCCAGGGGTAAATTTATGATTTCCCATCCACTCGTCAAGATTTCTCTTGAAGAGAGTCAGTGAGGGGCTTTGCCCAACGTAAACTGGGATTCTATTCCAGAGAGTCAGTGAGGGGCTTTGCCCAACGTAAACTGGGATTTTATTCCAGAGCGAGGGAAGTCTCTAGGACAGGAATGTATTCCTCCAGCATGTCCTGTTTATTGTTGTGCTGAGGTTTAATTCACTGGAGCATGTGGCTCCAAGAGATTTGTTTTTCTTGAGGTGGAGCATGTCCATTAATTCCGGGTTGGACATGGCCTTATAGGTCAAGCAGAGATCACCTCTGAGCAGGCGGTAAGCAACCGAGTAGAGCTGGAGTTTCTTTAGTTGAGCTGCATAGGGCATCTGTTTGAGGCCCATGATCCTCTTGGTGAGGTACTTTTGTGGTCTTTCTAGCAGTTGTATGTGTCGAGTGAGGTACTTTCCAAATGGGGCATTGTACTCTATTATGGGCCTAATGAGTGATGAGTAGAGGGGCACAATGACCTCTCTTAATCTGGATGTGAACCCTTTCGTGATTAGGTGGGCTACATAGAAGGAATTTCTAACCACTTTGGCAATGTGATTATCAAAGGAGAGGTTGATATCTACCTGGGTCCCTTAATTACCTCTTCCGTACTTAGTGGGTTACCACCTATGTGATAATTCATGGGCACTTTGTTTTTCCCAAAGGGGATGACTATGCATTTTTTGGCATTTAGCTTGAGGCCATGGTTCTGACACCAGGTATCCGTCTCTGTGAGACCTTCTGGAGGATGTCTGCATCAGCCGGAGAGTCGATTATGGCCCCTAGTTTGCAGTCATCTGCGAACTTGGTTAGCCATAATCCTCCCGTGCTTGCCTGTACCTCAAAGAAGTGTATACCAAACAGGAGGGGTCCCAGGACCGAGCCTTGTGGGATGGCACTTGTAACTGGTTTAGAGTCAGACAGAACATACATGGTCAGAGTTGCGGATGCCATATCTGTGAGCCAGTTTGCAACCCATCTCGTGACATAGGGGTTAATGTTCAAGCTAGTGAGCTTACCTATGATGCCAGAGTGGGGAATGGTGTCAAAGGCCTTAGCGAGGTCCAGGTAGGCTGTGTGTAGGCAGTGTGGACTACCTTTCCCTCATCTATGGCCTTGGTAACTGTTTCAAAGAAGTCAACTAGATTTAGGAGGCAGAACCTGCCTTTAACAAAGCTGAACTGGGTAGAGTCCAGTGTCTGGAGATTCCCAACGTCTCTGTTTATGAGTTCCATGATGATTCACTCCACAGCTTTGCAGACCAGGCTAGTCAGGCTTATAGGGCGATTGTTCCCAGGTTCTGTTGTGGCACCACCTTTGTGGAGCGGGATGACTGTTGTTGTACGCCATTCTTTGGGTACATAGCCTGTGGTGAGGCTGAGTTTGAACAGTGAATTTAGGTGAGGGTTTCATTCATTTTGGAGCTCGTGTAAGACGCAGACTGGGATATCATCCGGTCCCATTGATGCTGTGTTTTTAGCTTTGGAGAGTGCTGTTTTTACCTGCGTGTTTGTGATGTCTGGGGCTCTGCATTCTTCTGGGATGGACACGGGCCCTTTTGGGGGTGAAGTTTGCACTGAACCTGTCTGCCAGGATGTTGGCAATGTCAGTTGGTTCAGTGTATTTTTTTCCATTTTGCACTAGCTCAGAGCATATCTAAGAGTTGCCACCTAGATTCTTGACATAGCTAAAGAAGGCTTTGTGATTATCTTTAGTCTCTTTGGCAATTTTTCTTTCAAAACTGGCCTTAGAGGGAATGTAGTTTCTTGCCAATATTGATCAGCGATACTTTTGCCTTTTGGGATTTTGCTCTATCATGCAGTAGTTTCCCTCCTCCTGTTGTATAGCTTATTTATGGCCGGGGACCACCAGACTGGTTTTCTTTTTGGAGGAGTGAGTCTTGGTTTTACCTGGGATGACTTGATCCATGCATTCCTGTAGATGCTCATAGAATGCATTTGTAAAGGATTCTGCGGTTTGGGCAGTTATTCTTTAGCGAGGGGGCTTTGAAACTTTCCACCTCGGTCTTGAGAAGTGTGAAGTTGGCTTTTGAAAAGTTTTTCACAGTGGTTTCCTTGACTGGGAGTGGGGTCGGGATGTGGATGTCCAGTGTGATTAGTTTATGATCTGATCTCTTAGCAGCGAGGGGTTTACCTCTGGTGTGGAGCACTGAGAACCTTTGTTGATGATCAGGTCCAATATGTTGTCACCTCTTGTGGGCTGGTGACCAGCTGTTCCAACTCTAGGAAGCGTTGGGCAAAGGAGTTTGTACTTGAGTAGTTATCCCAGTCAATGTTTGGGTAGTTGAAATCTCCCAATATCATGGTGTTAGGTAGGACCTTTATATTTTCCAATGTTCTCAGGAATGCTGAGTGGGGGTCCTGAGACAAAGTTGGTGATCTGTAGCAAGCTATGATCTGAAAATCAGCTTTGCCCACTGTTAGTTGAACATGAATGTTCTCCGAGGCCTCATGCTGTGCTACTAACCTGGAGGTGTGGGTATCCTTTATGAAAATGGATACACCCCCCTTTTGTATTTTGGTCCGGGTTCTGGGGTTGAAAGGTATGGTATGAGTTGTAGCCTGGTAGTGCTGGGGTGCTCTCTGGAGCCTTGAACCAGGTTTCTGTTACTGCACAGATATCGATTTTCTCCATGCTAAGGAGTGCCTCGAGTGCGTGCATTTTGAGGTTTAGACTTCTGGCATTGAGTAGCATTACCCTCAGTTTCTGGTTACTTGTGTTGTTTATGGAGGTGGGTTTGTCTTTTGAGCCTTGCCTAAAAAAGGCACTATGGGGTTGGCAAGAGCCTTGGCCAGTATTCGAAAGCCTAAGGGCGACAGGTGCAAGCCATCTCTAGCAAAACAGCGTGGCTTGTCGAGCATGTTGTCCCAGGCTGACAGACACTTGATCCCCCTTTTGAATGACACCAATAGCTTAGCCAATTGTTAAAACTGATAATTTTTTCTCTGTACTGTGGCATCATTCTTGGTGAGGGCAAGATGCTACTCGGGGTCAAGGTCATACTGGCCTGGGCTACATGATCAGAGAGCTCCTCTATGATGTCTCTTTTCATGTAGTCCAGGGAGGCAAGTCTCAGGTCGTTCACACCAACATGTACAATGACAGAGTCATAATTGTACTTGTTTTGGAGTGACCTGAGTGCTTGTGTTATGTGGCGGATCCTGGCACCAGACAGGCAGCTTACAGTAATCTTCTCTTTGTTCAGTCTAGTGAGGGGAACGTCAGTGTGCCTGACAATAGAGTCACCTATTACTAGTGTACTGGGTGTGTTGTTATGCCTTAAGGGCTGTGGTTATGTGGCACACTGACTTTGTGAAGTATGTGATACGTGGTTGTTGTTTGAGGGTGGAGGTTGCTTGTATGTCTGCTTTGGAGGTCTCTGCTGCTTAGGCAGATTTTTATTTAGAGCCTCCGAGTATGTTTTTCTGTATTTGTGTGTGTTGATTGCTGGTGCATGTATGACTGTTGTATGTGAGACTGGAAGTGTCGTGCAAGTGTTTCCCTTCTCCTCCTGACTGGCTGTTCCTGCCTTGGGTTGAGAAAGCTTGGCCTCCAGTTTGGCTGTATAGCTGCATCTCTCACAAACATTTGTGTTTCTTGGAAGGAGGAGAGGGTTGTCTGTGTACATGAGGCAATTGTAACATTGTCTCAAGATTAGTAAAAAAAAGAAACAGTTTGCCAAGAAAAAACTGGGAAAAGGACCCACCAGGTCCTGAACAGAGAGCACCAAATAAACACACTGTAGTGCTACGAAAACCAAGTTTTTCCAAAAATAAACCCAAATGGTGTAAATCCAAAGATGCAAGTTAGTAACTGCTGTAAATAATCCTCAGAGGTCCCAATAGGAAACAATAGCCACTTTATTGCCAAAATACACACCACAAAAACAAGTAGATCACGAGCGCTTTCGCCCGGTCTTACCCGGCTTTTTCAAGTGTAATTAGCTAAACCAAACACTCCAGCTTTTTTAATCAGCTTCTACAAGCATTAAAAAGACAAATACATATTTAAAAATGTTCAACAATAAATTCATTGTTAAAATGTGTATATAAAACTTATGTGGATTCAAGAAAAAATCATTCTTTATGCTAAAAGTTATATGCAAACCATTTAAACCAAGTAAAAGATGGTATTGAATTTAACTAGCTTGTATTACATACCATGCTTATATAAAAATAGCGTTTTTACGGCTAAAAATGCTTTGGACAGTATGTGCACAAAATGGTTAGTTTTTTGATCTTCCAAATACAGTTAAACTTTTTATAAATGGAATGTTGGGGAGGGAAATGGGGTCTAAAAATTGACTGAAATACTATGCTCTTGTAATATGAGACTATAGTATATAAGAATGTAATACTGTCCTCTTGTAGATGTTTCTTATAATTGTCTCAAGATTCCCAGATTCAGCTGGACTGGAGAGTATACCTGAAACTGCCCTTTGGACATGCCTGTATGGGTAAATGAACTGATTTACTGATTGTCGGGTAGGAACGAATAGGGAGTCTTGTACTACTGTACAGTATAGGGGAGGTGTAGTGTTAGTGTTTATTAGTGCTTACTGTGGGCTTGGAGCAAATGCTGGGCTGTAAAATGAAAGTTAGAGTGCTTCATTTGATAGTTTGACTAGTTCTAAGGAAAAAACTGAAGAGCAGACTTCGTGGAGCCTGGAATAGTTTAACCCTAGCTAACCGGCGGTGCGCAAAACCGGGTTTTAAGGCAGGGAGATGAGAGAGAGAAATTAGCCTAAAATGGCCAATAAACTACCAGTTGCTGGGCTGAGACCACTCCTCCAGGGACAGATAGGCTGCTCAAAGCTCCCCACTCTCACTGGTGAGCAGAGAAGCTTCCTCCTATCCAAGTAAGGATATGGGCAACACAGGAACTTATATCACAGTCCTGAATTCAGCAGAACCTGTAGACTGGACTAGACTAGCTTAGAAAAGGTGGGAAACAAGAATTTTTTTTGTTTTTTTGGCAGAAGATACAATGAACTTTTACAAACACACTTTAAATGCTTATAACAAGCTAGCACACAGTGTGTGGCCTACAACAGTTAAACAGCACACAAAACTAACAAATGACTTAATAAAGTGCTAACAGCAAAGAAACAGTTTAGTATGCAGCAGAGTTTTTGCGCTAAATGTTTTTGTGCTCTAGAGTTATGATCAAAAAACAGTTGCTGAACAGCAATCTTTACAAACTCGTGCTTATTACTGAGGTAATTCCTTTTCTGTTGAGCATTCTGCAGTTGCTCCTCTTCTTGTTCTGTGGGATTCCCCCTATCTTGCAATAATTTGTCAGTCAATAAATAATTCTTAACTATACCTCCATTTCTTTTATTTCCACCCTATTTTTAAACTCCACTTTAAATTTTATCCCATTCTCTAGCTACATTTTCTGAAAAAAAAATGTATGTTATCTAATAGTTCCCGAATTTCCACTACCCATTCCTTAAATTCCTCTCTTTTTCAACAAATAGCTGGAAAAGCACCAGTGACTCATTTTTATTTCATTACCTTGCACTTTTATTTCAATTATTGGCGCATGATCTGCAAAGTTACTGGGTGTGTATCAAGACCTTCAATTAAATGCATATGTTCCTGTGAGATGTAGATTCTGTCTAGCCTAGTCCAGTTTTTGTATCTTGGGAAATATGCAAATTCACTCCAAACTCCTAGTACTGAATTCACATCTTCCATGCCAAACATTTTCATAAACTTTCTTCAAAACATCTACCCTCCTTTGTTACATTTTCTCTTCTGCACCCCCCCCCCCACGACACAGCTTTACTGTTGCAAATCACATTCCATTTCCCACCTATAAGTAATATTCCTTGCGGAAATTCGATTTCTCCCAGAATTTTCTTAAGCTCCATTATAGCAATTTTTGGTGGAATATAAATACGTGACAGCACAATCCTCCTCCCTTGCCAAATGCCCCTTAGTACTACAAATCTACCATTACCTTTTATCCTCTTCTATCACTACTGGAGCTTATAAGCACTCCTCTCTTCCTCTGCCCCAGGTATTCTGCTAAATAACCACCCTGAAAAAAAAATCTTATCAAATTCACATGCTCAGTTCCTTCCAAGTCTGTTTCAGGTAGCATAGCTATTTGCACTCCACATTTTTTAATATAGTTCACTACTAGACCATTGACATTTAAAGATATTACAGAAAGTCATTCTTGAAAATGTATTCCCACTCTTTATGTAAATCAATTTTCATTAAAGGTCTAGTTCCAGCTTTTGTGTTACATGCATATACTGTTTGGCAGTTTAATCTTTTATACAGCAATTTCTCATCTCCATTTCAGCTTATGTTACATTTTACAAACTTGTTTTGTTTTATTGAAAGCCCCCAGACAAACATACAAATGCATCCCCCAATGGCCCCCAAACCTATTAACCTAACACACAAAACTATATACATCTTCAAGTTTTACCCTCCTAATAGGAACAAATGTTCAAAATCTGATAGTCACACAAACTTGAGATAACCTAAAAGAAAGGTTATCCATACTAAGTTGCAAGGTATAGTCTGTGTTTCTATTACGTGCTGTCTGGCATTGCCTCATCTATATAGCTCTCTCAGCTAGGAAAACACTTGAATGCTTTCAGAAAACATTTTCTTCAAGCCATCTCTATCAGATTACCTGCTAGAGACAAGAGAACAATACACAAAACTGCCAAGTATATCTTTGTTTCCTAGAAAAAATCCTTACAATATTCAATATTTTGTCCATTTACTTGATTCCTCTTAAAGCTTGTAACTAGATTAAGCCAATGGCCCTAACTCAGTCATTCCCCTATGCAAAAATGAGAAATCACACTTTTTGTCATGCTTTTTAACCAATTTTCTCCCTTACACAGTGTCTACATTTCTTAAAACTGAACAAGGAGAAAGAAAGGGAGAAAGAAAACAGGAGCACCTACACTTTATAAACATGCAAAGAAAATAATTCACTATTAAATAATGCTATTAAGAAAACATTGTTTTTACTTAATTCTGTCCCTCTTCGTCCCCCTCCTGAGTATTTTTTCGAGCATTAATGACATGAATTAGGGTATATAACTTTCAGAGTTCCCTCAAGTTTAACAAAGTCTAAGAAAATCCAATATTTCCAGATTCTCTTGTTCTATTTCTGTTGATCATTACCTCCCAAATTGTGTCTCTACTTCCATTTCCAATGTATGCTTGATTCTTTCTAGTTGACTCAGGTTTTTTTTTTCCCTCTCTCTCTCAAGAATTTTCCATTGAAACACTGGAAAAGGCTTCACTGGCACAGTCTCTCTGTGGTCTTTATTACCAGAAGAGCAAGCAGAATCTCCTTCGGTTGGAAAACTCACTTTGTTGGACAAACTTATTTCTTCCTTAGCATGTGGTTAAATTGAAAAATATTTTGAAGATAGCTGGGTACAGCAGTTTGAATCTCAAGCCTGCTTCTTGACATTCCCCCTGAATAATGGAATAGGTTTACTCCTTTTCTGCCTGGTGTACAATACGTAGTCATTTTTCACAAAACACTCTGCTGTCTCCTACTTTTAGTACTTTATCCTTCTGCCACACTTTTGTCAGAATCATTTCCTTCTACTGGTAAAATTGATTTATTAAAGGTCCAAGTGGTTGTCTCATAGCCTGGTTTGCAGCATACACAATGTGGCCTTTTCAATTAATAAATCCCATTGTGAAATACCAGTCCAGTTGCTTACTGTTCCTTCCAGCATCTCTGGTACAGCAGAATATCAGGTTTTCCCCATGTGTTCTGTCCTTTAATTCTATTATTTTTTGAAACATCTCTTTATATGCAGTCCCATTTTGCCAGACTTTTCATAATTTCAAACTCTGAGTTTTGCAGTTTTACCACCATATCTGAATATCCATTTCAAGCTTCTTCCATTTTTTCCAGTCTTTTACTGTTTGAGTTGACATACCATCAGTGTTTCATTAGGTCTATGTGCAGTTGCCTTACACTTTCATCTAGGTTACTAGAAGTAATGTCTGGAGCTTGCACTGCTTTTTGCTGAACAGCTGCAGTACTTTTCCCAATCGGTGTTTTTTTGTCACCTTTAGTAGCGGATTTTCCTTCAGTTCCTCTATTTCTAACCATACCAAAACACAAACATATAAAAATATATCCAAAGTGACCCACTAAATATGGAGATATGGTTCCTGTACCTTCTGCCAAACAAAAGGGTTTGGATAAAAGGAAGTGAAGTACATGACCTCATTAAATTAAATAAAATCACATCAAGGTTTTCTTTTTCCACAATGCAGCAACCTAAATGATTACTTAATTGTGTGTAAAAAGTACACAAAAATACATTTAAAAAAACTTGTCCAACTACTGTTACTTATACAACATATCATAAGCATCTCTCACTTATTTTCAGCAGAATACCTGGGGCATCGTTTGAGTTTATATACAGTGTCATTTATTTTAGTCAGGTCCAATGAAACAATCTAACAGTCCAGAGCCACGGGACATAAGAACACAAATTGTGTTCTTATAGCTCGTGGCTCCGGACTGTTAGATTGTTTAGCTGGATGTTTACTACTGTTTACTTGTCTGGATTTATAACTCCATTTTTTTCTTTTTCTACTATTTTAGTCAGGTCTGTGTGCAGTAGGTTTCTGGAAGTCATGTCTGGAGCTTGCACTGCTTTTCCCTGAACAGCTGCAGTACTTTTCCCAGTCAGTTTTTTTTCATCACCTTTTGTAGCTTGATTTCCCTTCAGGTCCACTATTTCTTTTTTCCTAGTATCCAGGTATTGCACTTACTTGCCAGTTACTGAAATTTACCCAGAAATCTAGGTCCACTGGCTTTCTCTGCCAATTTTATGTTTTCACACTGGGTGTGCAAGAATCAGGCTGTTACTCAATGTGCAGCCATCTTGGAAGTCTCAAAAATAAAAGAATTCTTAATCCAAGCAAGAGAATTTCTGCTTCAGTTCTTAATCATTGGGAATTTCTGAAAATTACGGAAAATAAATGCAGTCCACACATACCTTGGACTTCACAGGATGTCATCTGGATGCAACTTCACACAGTGCAAAACTTCTACTTGCACGGCAGACATCCATTTGCCTACAGAACAAGAACAGAATACTACTCTGAATCCAACAGCATCATTAATTCTTCACTTGCTATGTTCCACAGCAGGTTTGTTAACATTGGTACTTCATGCTAAAATTTTCATCAGGATTTTTTAATGGACCAAGAGTCCAGTGGTCCCTAATGACTCATCTACTCTGCCAATCAAGTTATCCCCAGTCTGTCACTTCCTTCCCCAAGGCCATTGTGACCATGGACCCCTACCACTGGGATGGCAAGGCATTTTGAGGGGAAGGTATGTGGTCAGGGAAGGCACATCTGCACATTACTATTCTGGAGAGGACAGCAGTCCTTCTAGTGTTGTAAGAAATTAAAGACTACTTTTCTCAGTGTGTGATTTCTATCCAGACAGACTAAACCAGTAGTTTGAAATATCAACAAACAGGGAGGAACCAGCTAGCACCAGCTTTGTGAACAGGCACTGAGAGTTTGGCAATGGGCAACATTCAACGCTTTCTCATACAATCAGGTTAATCCAGTATACTAGCAGACAGAATGAGTTACTGTATTCCCTTACGAAATGAGTGGTCCCTCAAAGAGTCAGTGGCAAAGGAAATGTTCAACTGTTGGAGCCAGCTTTGCTATGAAGTGTAGCAGCTACTTTGCCCTACTCTCTCAACAGGGACAGTTGCTAATGGATGCCCTTATGCACAGTTAGCCACCTGGTCTCCTTTATGTTAATTTTCTAGTTCAACTAATAAAGTTTCTTCAGAAAGCTTCCTTGAGCAAGGCCAAAGTAATCTTATTGCCACCTTCTGGCCTCAACAACTCTGGATTCTTTTCCTATAGCTTCACCTTTTATGACCTCCTTGGATACTGACCCTCATCCAGATCTACCCTCTCTCACCTGTCCAGCAAGCTTCATCTGGACATCAAAGCCCTCAAGCCGATCACATGATTTCCCCAGTTCCAATGATGGCCCAGGATCCTTCTCTACAAAACAGCAGTATGCATTCTGAACATATCCCAGAAACTTCTAATCACAAATATTTACAAGAGCAAATGGAAAAGATTTACCATGTGGGTGGCTGAAAAATAACCTGACCTTTTCTTTGCTCCCTTATCTTCTATTTTTGATGTTCTGATGGGTCTCTCACTCTGGTGACAGATACTATACTACTAAAGTTTGGCTAGAAGTTGTATCAAACTTTCATGTGGGCACAAGTCATTAACTGCATCTCTGAACATCTCTAAAGCCATAAGGCACTTTCTCTTGAGATCTCCTAATAAAGATCTTACTCCACCTTGGGATATTATCATGATGCTACAAGGCCGTTCAGCCTGCCTGTTCTGTACAGCTTAAGTTTCTTTCATTGAAAACACAGTTTCTGATGGCAGAAACCTCAGAAGAATGTTGGAGCTTCAAGCCTTGTCACGCACCTCCTTACTTAATATTCAATAAAGACAGTCTTTCTAAACCTAACCATTCTTTTGTGCCCAAGGTAGCCGTATCATTAGCCTTGAACCAAGCTATACACTTGTTCGTTTTTTCCTAACTAGTCAAACAGGGGGAAATATACTTGACATAATTCAGAAGCCCACCAGAGGCTTAGATTTTACTTGTATCACACTAAGGCCATGAGAAAACATGACCAGCTATTTGTATCTCATTTCAAAACAAAACTGGTAACAAATGTTTCCAAGATGGCTTTCTAATTGTATTACCTTAGTTTATCGCTTAAACAGATCCCAAGTGAAGAGCATACGCCCATCAGATCCGTTTCTACTTTCACCACCTTTTTTCAAGTATTCATTCATTTCTGGATATCTGTGCTACAGCAGCTTGGGTCTACCATGCACACCTTTGTCAGACATTACAAATATTGGATATCCAGTCTAGATTCACAGCAACGTTTGTTTCCATCACCCTTAGAAGTGTCCTGCCATGATGCCACTCAGGTATCAGTAGCTGGAGGCTGTCCCAACTATCAAGACAAATGGATGGAAAGGACAACATGGGATATGAAAGTTATGTAGTACCATAAGGCAAGACCCTTGTTGGCTCTGTCAGTCTCAACATCTCCCTCGGCCTCCCCCTTACAAAATGTTACTATGCCTTTACTTTTAGTTTCTGAAGGACCATAATGTACCAGCCTGAAACCTTCCCTCGAACACAAATCTTTCTGCTTTTTTTTTTGGGTGGGGGGGGGGGACTGAATTTCTAAAGATGCGTTTTTCTGCACGACAACCTTGACCTAAAGCTATACTGTTAGCGCAGGGAAATATAAGGGCTGGAGAAAGTTTTTGCTGGCTCAAATCTGCCTCGAGGAGGCTAACCCAACTATTGTGATGGACACAGAGGGACAAGGATATAGCGTTATTATAAGTGAATAAGAAAGACTTGTACAGCTGAACTTTGATACCATGACACTGACTTTTTCACAGGCAACCTGTTGATAGTGTTCTATTAATATGGTGCTAGCATGCACATTAGATGCAAATAAAAAAATGCCTTGGAGCACAATATCCATCAATTTGCTGGTGGAAACAGATACATTTACTAAAAGCCTGAAAAACAAAAATTCAAATTCAAGGTGTTACTTCATGAAATCAGTTGTCTTTACCAGTGTATTAGGTTACTAATATTAAGACTTGACTTGTGGGCTGAGAGAAACGTAAAAGGCTGTAACTTCTCATGGACATAAACTCCATAACCTTTAAAGAACACAAGACTGCTAACAAAATACATTGCAACAAACCATAACTTAATTTCCTTAGTGACAAAAATAAGTACTGAAAACTAAACCCCTCAGTAAAACACTAATCATCATCAAACAAATATTCTTGACATTCACCAATAGAACTTTATGTCAGAATTGTACAATATTGTAGACGTTTACAATACTTCAGGCTACAGCCTAACCACTTTCATCTAAGTAATCATTTCATGTTAATGCATTACACAGAAAAATATACTTGAACTGCAAAATGTCAGGGCCTTAATCAGCCTACAAATATCAAGATAGTTTAGGCCTCATACACATTTGGGCTTCCAACTGTGTGATACGCAGCTTAAGTTAGATGCTATTTTTTTCTTCTATAAACCCAATACAAATCAGAAAGTAGCCCTCCAACTATATGAACAAATTTGCTGCAACAATTCACAAATATGGAGGAAGATAAAGAACTTACTTTTTTTTTTTTTGCACTCTACAATGCAACACACCAAATAATTAGTCTTGAAAAAGCAGTTAAACTCTTTGAAATGTTGCTAATTAGGCAAAATATAAATGAACAGCTGAACAATTACAATTTGGGTTCAGTTAAATCTAGTATCTCTAGTGAATCTTATTAGGCAACTTAAAATCTAGTTGACAAACTATAAAATCACTGATGAATTTAATAGAAACAGCAACTATTTTTTTTTCCTTTGAAGGATATTAAAATGATCTACTTAGACAAATACTACATTCAAAGTATCATCCATACAACGGCAATGATTTAATATAGAAATGATTAACGTAAATGATACACAAGAGTTTTTGAAGACATAGAACTGCTTAAGTAAATTTTATCAGATCTTGGAATAAAGGTGGAACTGAATTTCCTCAAATTGAAGGCTAATTTCAATAGCAAAAAATTCTCGGCTGGTTGGACAACTACATGGCTCGGAAGAAATTGAACAACACAACAATATATGAGAATTCACCTTTAAGATCCATTTCCTTCTCCTTATACATAAATAATATATTACAAATGCTTAAAACTATTGTAGTTCCTCAAACCATATTAAGTTATTAAAAATATAAACATACATTTTTCCAATAACATATATTTCTGGTTTCACTGATGGTCCTATTTATAGCAAAGACTGACATCTCATACTAGTCAAATTACCTAATTTCATCTGAAATTATAATCAACAGATAATGATCAATTATGAACTTTATTTATAACCGTAGAGCAAAATTTGAACAAAGAAAAGTTAATGGTGGGCATACTAAAAATAAAGTTTCTAGACTACTTTTTAACTCGGGGCGTCTTCTGCGTGGAGACATATGTGAATGAGCGTACCTTCGTTGAAGGTTGTGCGTCAGGGCTGGTAACTCGGCACATAAAAATCAACTACCAATCATTAGTGGACCGGAGTTCCGACATGCGTGAATGGACGTACCTTCGTTGAAGGTTGTGCGTCAGGGCTGGTAACTCGGCACGTAAAAATCAACTACCAATCATTAGTGGACAGGAGTTCCGCTGTGGTGACCCCCAACCGGGAAAAGCCGAAAGACACAAACAAACAAACTAATGGAAACTGTGATGCAAAACCCATAATATATCTAAACTGTTAAACGTTTTAGATGTAAAAATAAGCAACAAGTATTGGAAATTTTGAAAAATATGATTAAACTGAAATAAAGACACTGCACGTGAACTGGATTTGAAGAATCAGTAGGGTTGACATCTTTTTTCTGCAAACTACTCGTATGGAAATTTTTGCAACAAATCTTTCTCACCCTCTTATTAAAAAATTAGAGCTGTAGAAGAAACATATTAAAGATGTATAAAAATACTAAAAACAAAATTACCACCAAGCATTTTATAAATACAAGAAAAACAAAATACTGAAACATAGATTTCTATGGTCCAATACCTGCACAATTTTAGAATCTCTTGCCGTTTTAAAAATGTTACAGTTCACTGATGTATTACTTTACTTTAATATACTTTGATGTGGATCGGTTGTAACATGGTAAGCAATACAATAAAACTGGAAAAAAATCCTTCTGACATCTTTTTTGACTATTGTATGCCACAGAAAATAAATAGTATGTTTTGAACACAAGGCATTAAATCAGAATTTAAATATTGGTTAAAATGAATAGTAATTAGAGAAATATAGATGAATATGTCCTCTTATTTTGATCTGCAATAACATTTTGTTCTAGAATAACTTGAAATTTAAAAGTTGCAATTTAAGAAAACTGCATGAAAAGAAACAAATGCTGCATACGTTGGGTTTTCAAATAAACTTTTGTAGGCGAATAAAAGTCTAAGATATCCTATATTAGACTTGCAGAAGCACTGCAGAAAGGGGTGGGTATGATCATCAATACAGAAGTGGGAAAAAAAAAAAGAAGCCAGCAACAAAACATTTAAAAAGAAATTTAAAACAAACCAAAAGAAAATGAAAGAAAACTGGAAAGCCCATAATTAATTATAGTGGAAATTAGAGCTGCTGGAACAACCACATGCTAACAGTTGATGCAAGAATAGCTACAGAGAAGTGAATGGCTAGGAGAATCAATTTAAAGACTGACAACAGCAGCTCCATACAGTGGACTACATGCAAGATGATTTACTGCATATGGCTACTGCAGAGAGAATAAACAGGAAAAAAAATCCCCTGTTCTGTCAGTATAGGCCAGCAAGCAAGAAAGGCTGCCATGATGCTGCACGGACATGTAAATGAATCATAACATGTGTTACTGGTTTGTGCACAACTCAAACCCAAGAGCGAACACAAAACCTGCCTTTTATCCTACAACTGTACTTTCGTAGATCAGGAGGTGTATGTTTAACAGCACTGATCAAGAGTAAAGTTCCCAGATCCAGTGACGTTTCACACTGACCAAATCTGCTGGTGCAGATATTTCCTAAACAGAACAGGTCCAAATGTGGAAGATACATTTCAATTTGAAGCTGGAGACAAGTTGGCAACGTTCTTAAAAGTTACTGTGAATTATTAGTGTATCACAGCTACATGTGCTGGTAGCTAAAATATTAAAAAGCAAGGAAATGAAAGCAGGAATATGTCAAATTTTAGTGCGTCTTTGACCACCATTTTTGTAAAGTCTGGCAGTTAATTTTTAAACACCCACACCCCCAGTAGTCTAAAGGACTGTATAGGAATGCAATACCATGCACTGGGCACAACACAACTGTGACCAGCATTCACTTCTATGTTTGTATACCCTTGGCTATGCACAGAAACAAACAGTCAGGATACCCTCCATTTCAGAATGACAGCACGCAGCTCTGGATCATACCACTGCAAACGATGCTTCCAGTGCCTCATTGCTGCAGACATCCTGGTCTGCTGTCCATGATCAGTTTACTGCACAATTTAAGAACACCATTTAAGTCAGGTACGTTAAAGACTCAAAAAACTGAAAAAAGAATCAGAATGCTGTGCTACTTAATGATACCTTTACATGCCATTTTTGAACTGTATTTTATGTAGCTAAACAACTTCAGTCCTAGGGACACCTGTCAGAGTCTACACTGTGTTGCTGGCATCCACTACATATACTAGTAACATTTTTCATGTAGTTGTAGACCGTTTCTATAAAAGCACACTTGTGTCCTTGCAGATCACGTATATTGTGAACAACTTTTCAAGATACTACAGATCACACACGTAAATAAACAGTAATTATCACTGTGTGACTGCCCTCACTGTTTAAGAGGTATCCATACCTAATCAAGAAGCTTATAAGCAAATATCAATTAAATCATACCTCCTTTGTACTTTGTAGAGTCACAGCACAACTATCACTGTGCCCAGTTACATTCTTTGAGAAGTCCTAAGTTCCTGTGTTAATATCTGTGCACAAGGTCTGCTGTAGCCATGTGCTGCTTGGTGGGTGTTGTCAAACTGCAGTGCACTTATGCAAACTGGGTATCTTTAGAAGATAGATATTCATGTTTTCTAGTTATTCTGACATAGTGCAATACAGCTTCATTATGAAGTGATCCTTATTACACCACAGATCTTTCCGAATCTCTCACACACAGTACCTGCACTCCCCTCACCCCCCCCCAAAAAAAATGTTTCAATTTATTTAAAATCTCTCCATCCCATTCAAACAAGCTAGAGTGAGGAAAGCAACAGACAAATTTTATGGAGTAGAGTTTTATGCCCAAGTGCACCACTTTTGGATTACCAAATGGATAATTGAGGAATCATTTCCGGGGTACACAAAAACAGAATATCATCAGTTTTACTAACTGAATTTTATTCACGAACCAGAAAGAAAATAAATCTGGAGTCCAGGCATGAAGCCCTGAAGTATACTACTTTCTATTCATTTGCTTCAGGTGAACATATCCTGCAATTTAGCCAACAACAGTGCTCTGATTATGACTAATGACTGCTGCATGCTACAACTCAGAGAGAATCTTAAGACCAGAGGTGAACTATTTGTCAATGCAGCACTGTACAATGGACAGAAACAGTGAGACCACGACACATCAAGAACCTGTTGTGAGAGAAAGCTGGAGATGCAACTTGGCCATAATGGTCAGATAAAACTACAATCTTTAAAAACTTAACTGGAAATGATCTGTTTTGAAAACTGCACTGAGACACTCCCATCTCCACAGTGCCGAAATTCTCCAATCTCTATTTTCTACAAGAAATCACTGATGGTGTGGTTTCTATTTGTGCTCTGGTAGTGATTCCACTTGTAAAGACTTCTCTTTTCTGAGTAGTCACGTATAAGGAAGGTGTAGGCTTGCCAAATCTCTTAATGGGGGAGGGGGAGGCAAGTGTAGAGTTTTTGAATGGAGGCTTTCAAATGCATGCCCGGTTGAAGCATCGGAGAATTTCAACTTGATATAAATTACAGGAAAGCAGCTATGCCATCTTATCACAAATATCCGACAAGAACACCTTGTCCTGCAGATCCTTACCATTCGCCTACTTTACTATGGGTCCACAGCTATCTTGGCACTCCATAGTATCGGGTAGTGACAGTAACTGGGTCTTTAGCAACCGTGTACCGAGCAATGAAAAAGAAAGCAAAAAAGTAAATAAGTAGAATAAGTAAAATAATGAAAAAGAATTCTCACCTAAACTTGTAATTACAGGGTTAACTAGTCAACTGCATTAACTAAACTGTTCACTTCATAATAAAAAAGGGCCAAAAATGCACTTACAAGCCGGACTGTAATGCAGCAAATCAGCATTAGAGGGCTGTTTCCCGGCAAGACACAGAACACTAGCATATAAATGTGCTAAATGCACATCACACGACTCGGTATGGGGAGCTCATCTTGGCCTGGGTTGGGGAGCAATGTGAATGAATATGTTGCAGAAAACATGACAGACCTGAGGACAAATGGAGACAATATTAAAGTCAAGTTACAACTGCATACATAAATTACAAAAAGTCGATTCTGCAGTTGGGGTTGTGTGTGTGTTATATAACTGTGACGCCCACGCCCTGGCCCAGCAATCAAGGAGCCTCAATCCTCACCACTACCACCAGACAGGGCATCTCATAGGAGAGGAAAGGATAACAAATACACACAGTAAAAGTACAATTTCCCTTAAGTGCACACAGAGATCACAGTCAGTCTGGGGCTGGTTGCTCCCTTGCTCCCCAGGTCCCCAATAAGACGCCCCACTGGCACAGCTATAGGGTCCAGATCTCAGCCTAGCTGGCAAGCTAACCTCCAGTATCATCTCTGTCCAACCAGTGCTTCGTGACCCTGCCCAAGTAGCTGACACACACACACACACACACACACACACACACACACACACACACACACACACAGATAAGTATTTATACAACTTCATAGACACTCCTGGGAAAGGCCGACACAGATTCTCCAGCTGTGCCCCTATACCCAGACTATATGGTAGTAATTACTGCCACCATCAGCTATCCAAAGGCCCTTAAAAGGGTGTCCAATTATTACTGTGCAATATTATTATCCAATTGGTAAGTGTGACTAAATCAGTCAAGGTTTATTAGAGTGGCCTTATACAATAAAACTCTATAAATATGCAATGTACTCATACTCTTATCCTTAGACAAACCAGACAGGTAAAATGTTTTAAAATATTTAATAATAAACAATTAAAACACAAGACAGTGCTATTCAAGAGTTCAGAGATCACACAACCTAAAATAATTCCGTAGTACAGTTCTTACTTAACAGAAAAACACAGTCTAATCTTTATAGTCCTAGCTATTTCTACAAGAAAACACACTAAGATAACTTACTAAAGACACAGTTGGATATCAAGACAAAAATGCTCAATCTCTGGTTCACTGTTTAAATTGAAACTGCAGTTCTGATAAAACATTACATCATTTGTTTACACTTTCCTGGTTCCCAGGCCACACCGAAGGTGCATTTACATTATTTTACACTTAGAGCAGTAAAGGACATTCCACGTGTAAATTCTGGCCATTAACTTTAGCCTTAAAACAATAGGCAGGATGCTTACTCCAGACTCATCGACTCCAAATTCCAACTTCAAAGGAATAGACAAAGTAATTTTAATTTCAAAGGACCAATAAGAAATGCTTGACTTAGTTTTCCTTACAGCAGATGACAATATTGCCACATTGTTGAAACAGCATTTCTTTACATTGAAGACACAAGCCTGTATTTTACATTTATATTTACAAATGCCAGAATTATGTATCAAATTCTATTTGACTAGGCTGGCAGCCTTCACCCTTCCCTACCAGTTTTCACAATCACAAGCTAAAATTAAATGAAATTTCTTTTAGTCACTCGCAAACACTGCAGTTAAACCCTGTTGGAAGATGGTAAAGGGAGGACAGTATATATACATCAAAGCAACTTCAGAATCATTGTCACTTGATCACAGATTTGTAATCTTGATGTCACACATACTTACAAAATGAATTACATTACTACAGGCAGGATTCTGCATTTCTTTTTCAGAAGCAGTCTGTATATAAATGTAATGTATTACTGTTGGTAGAACTTATTTACATGATTGCATGCAGAACACCTGAGCAGGGAGTCAGTGCAGGAATGTGTTGAGAGGAATTGGTCATTTTGATTTGATCAGTTTAGCTAAACATTCAAGAGCACTGAGTATGGGGCAATGTGAAAGAAACTTTAATCACACTACCACAAGCAATGTCTAATCTGATCACAGCCAACCTGCACCCAATGATAAAGTGCCTATTCTTTTGTTTGGGGGTGTTATGTGAAAAATGAAATACTTCCCAAAAAATAATATAATAAAATAATAATAAAAATTTGTAGACAACTTTTCACAATGCCAACCATCATGCCAGCCCTGTAAATCTCATAAGAGGCGTGATGTAGCAGAAATAGTCTTAGCCTATTGGAAGCCAGTCTGTGTGCAACATACATCGGGCATTACTATTTTTCAGGAAATATCACAAGAGTAAAGGCAACAAATCTGGCTTTCATACATTAACTTTACTACACACAAAAAAAAAATCATGCTCATTTTTCATCCATTAAAATACAACATCCTGCAAATTTCAGCTTTGACTCACATCTGCAAATTTCGATTTTTCTCAAGACTGGATGAGAAAATACAGTAAACACCAAAAATATAAATATACTGTGCTGTTGGAAATAAAGCTGCTTGCTTTTGAACGTGACAGTACCAAAACTTTAAAGAGCTCAAATGGATTTAATAAAACACTACTTTAAACCTGTTAACTGTCACTCAAAAAGATACAAAATAAAGCTGTTGGATTTTCTTTGGGCCTGAAAGTACAACTTACAGTTCCAGATAATAAAATTAAACAACCTCATATGCTGTCCAGAAAATTTTACTTTTACTTTCAAGCCAAGTCAGAGATGTAATCGTATAACAGGTATAATCAGCAGGCCCTTACAGGTATTAAGACTATGCAATGTAGCAAAGTTTTACTATTATAAGTTTCAAGAAAGGTTGGATATAAACAACTTCTTGTTAGGGTGCAGAAGGCAATACTGTTCATAACACGTGGAATGGTTTCAAAACTCAAGATAAAGTGAGATTTTTTTTGCCTGGACAGGAAATATGCTAGCATTCCCTAAATGTCATGCAACACAATGAAAGTTTGATTTCTGGACTAAATACACAAATATGCTAAACATAATCTACAGGTGACAGACGCGGCATATTTCCAGGATAGTTTGTTAGAACATTTCATACAGTATATGAAGTCGTGGTCGTCACCAGCATAAGACTATATCTGCAAATAGTTTGAAGTGAATTATGGACCTGAGGCTGGTCCAACTATGGATGTACAGTAATAAACACCACTGCCTGGCACCCAGTGAAGAAGTAATGGTGAGACACTGCTCGGCTTAACATATCTGAGCAAAATCACCATTACTACCACAAAAGCACACAGAAAAAGCTGTATTTAAAAAGAGGATGGCACTGAACTTCCTGGGGTACAGAACAGTGCACATAAGCACACTAGTGTGACCATCCGCATACACTGACAGTGACATATCAGTGCTCCGACTAACTGTGGCACTGACAATTACATTTTCCATTATCTTATATGGCGAATGTCTCCTTGATTGCCAATGTGTGTGCTTACAACCAGATGACAGTTGTGGGCAATGAGCTAAAAATGTTAGGCCTGGGCACAGCAGCCATCTATAAAAGACAAGAGCTAAACACAGCAGAGGCAGGCGATACAGTTGTATGCCAGCCACCCCTCCAACAGGGTACAAACTGTTGTGAGCACACTACGCCTGTAGGTACAGCATATACATACACACACCCATGCCAACTAGAGGCATGACACAAACTCCAAATTACTTCAAAAAGAGGATGGCATACATCTATGTTAAGGAAGCTCTGACCACTCTCTTTCTATCCATTCATATATGCTCCATTCATATATGCTTTGAGGACGGAGGTGCGACTATAGAAAAGGCAAGAACTTGCTTATCAATGTACAGGCCTGTCATTTCCAGGAGGATTTAGTTAATTAACTCATGCACATGGGGAAGTAGAATCTTGCTCTAAAATTACTACAAGAAAACCTCACAGCATTACCAAGATATGGCCATTTGGAGCAGAGTCATATTTAAACTTGGAACTGTCCTTAACAAATGTCAAACATTTCAAAAACTTTCTATTTAAAACAAAAGTAAGAACACAACATTAACATGAGAGTTAAAAATGCTATGCAGTCCCATATAAAATCAATTTCGATGTCCGTGAAGATTAGGGAAGAAAAAAATGTTCTAATAAAGGTTTAAGATTAAATTGATCCACTGTCTCTGAAGGGAAACTTAAGTAGTTATGCAGCTATGAGGGACATCTTTCCCAGGGATTCAGCCTGGACTTCTGGTCACCGTTGTCTTCATTCAGCTTGCATGTTCTAGTATTAGACTGGATTTTCTCTGGGTGCTCTGGTTTCCTATTGCTTCAAAAACATGCTGATTGAGTGGCTACACTAAATAGTTTCCATACACCATATTTACCCCTTGCTCTTATGGCCCAGGATGCAGTTGAAAAGTCTGTGTGCCAGTCCAAGGGAGAAGCAAAATCTAAGGTTATTTTACAATGAAGAGTCCCCGTCTACTACAATTCCTTGAAAATTTGATTAGAATACATCAAGCCATTTTGGAGCTACAACTCTTTGTAAACAGGGTAAAGAACATGGGGGGGGGGGGACAACCTTTAGAATGTCTAGTAAAATTGATTAATACTCTCAAGTTTGTCCACAAATATTTGAAGCCAAACACTTTTGGCAGTCTGTTACAAACAATGACACCTCTGATGAAACACACTCATCACTTCAAAAAGTTAATTAAGTTTTAAGCATGTCCGATTCTGTAACTCGGCCATTTGCCCAGCTCCCATACTACTCCTTATTTATATGTTTCTTTGTATTAGCTAATGGGGTAGAGCACTGATCCCCAATGAACGTTTTCATATTTACCCTGGTAGTGCTGTCTGGTTGAGTGACATGCTCATAAGTCATACAGTGAGGCAAATGGAGGCCAAGATAATCAAACCTTGTACTACACAAAGCAGCTTGTTGCAAGATCTAACCCCCCCCCCACTCTTTCCATTAGCATTTTTCAATGTTTGTTACTGTAACATATCCCTATTGCATCATATGCCAATATGGGAATGTCCTGTCATATACAAGTCCTATTATGTAATAAAAATCCTGCCTAATAAAGTGCACCACTAAAATATCCCCTTATCTTTCTTAACTGTAATGTGCCCCCAAAAATGTGGGCACAGCTAGTGGTTATACAAATAAATTCTATGCTCACCTAGAAAAATTGTAAGTCCCTACTAAAACTAAACTAAATGGAATAACAGCAAGCCATCCTGGTGGTCTACATGCACAAATATACATTACAGCAGAAGAACAGAAGGAAAAAGTTTATTATCCACTCAGAGCGAATTGTTTTTTTCCATGCCACCCACCTTGTTACAGTTGTATTCTTAACACAGTGCATCTGTTGCTGCCTGTCCCTTATGATAATTTGGCAACATAATTTCCTTCCTCTCCTAGTTTATTGGCCATTAACAATAAGCACATAAATATCACTTTGTAAAAGTATATCCTCTTAAACAATACTCACCAGGGTAAAACTATTAAAGAAAGGTTAATACAGTCGTAAGTAGCATTAAATAAAATGCCATCTGTTTGTTACTGTAGTGCTGTTAGGTCATTTTAACCATATTCTGACATTTTCTAACCTCATTGGCAAAGTCAGAACAGCTTTTAGAGTATCAAAGTACTCCTGATTTTGCAAAATTATTTCCAAGTTTTGCAATTTTTTTCTTTGTTTGCAGAAGTTCTACGTTTGCCCATGTTTCTGTGTATTTGGGAACATTTCTCAGGGTTTGTGAACTTATTTTCAAGGAATCCCTTTTTTTGTAAAGCATTTTTACTGCACTTGAGCTCAAAATCAGTTTGTTTTACATTAAGGTGGTTTATTCTACACCCTGGTAGGAGTAGAGGGGCTGATTCAACCCATCTGAGTTGGGAACTACTGGTGGAAGGCTTATTGTGGGTTTATCTGATTGGGCCAAGGACCTAACTGTGTAAAAGTCTTTCATCATGCTGGTATAAAAACCTCATGTTTGTGCATCTACCGAACACCATTACCCATACCGTGTACATAAGCAAATCTCTTCAGTTTAAAATCTTCTACTATACTCTCAGTAGGTCACCCACTGTTTATAGCTGCTCGAAGAGCTGCCAGTTTGTGCAGAGGGCAGAACCACTGCAGGTCATCTAACAGTACATTTAAGCGACTCTCACTTACTCCTTCCTCATCTACTAAGGATAGATGCTTCCCTGTCACCTCTGTTTCTGGCCTGGTGGATATGGGCAGCCTGAGGCAGTGCAGTAACTGCCTCATGTTCACAGACAACATTTTAAATTTTAAAATTCAGACAAACTCAAAAAGGTGAGAGATGTAGGTACACCCAATGTCACTGGAGGCAAAGCTCTTGCATAAGAAAACGGCAAACCAGGTTTTCATCATTACACCCAAAACACTCACTACCAAACAAACACAAGACACTTGTATTCTACCCAAACCTCCAAAAAAAAAAAAAAAAAAGTCTCTCTCAGTGGCCCCGTATATACACACACACACACACACACACACACACACACAAACAGCACCTCTCAACAAAACTCTGAAAATCATAGTAGTCCCACTTCCTAGCCCATAAAGCAGCACACCACACAGTCCATTCTAGCTACTGGGGATTCCAATTAAAGACAAACTGGTATTCCCCTTACCTGGCCAAACAAGGAGAAGATCACAGTTATTACAAACGGGTCCTTACTGCACCCACTAAAGCCAAAAATACAGCTTCCATGGGTCCCGACAACATTCCAGGATGTTTCTTACATTCTGTTTGAAGCTATTTATCAGGGCCAGTAGAAACCCTCTTTAACCACAACCCCAAAACAGGCTCTGTCCCAGAGGAATGGAGGACAGCAACAGTCACCCCCCCCCTACACAAGCTCCCCACCCATAAGCTTGACCAGTCATATTCACAAGGCCATGGAGGTAATTATGATGACATAAGAACTCTCCAAACACTGACCCACACCAAATTTGGCTTTGACAAAAGATGGTCTTGTCTGCTCAGTCTGGTGGACTTCTTTGAGAAAGTCACCAGGGCCATGGAGGAGGGTAAAACAGTACACACAGCTTATACAGAGCTGGCCAAAGCTTTTGACACAATCCACCACTGGGGGTCATAGAAAAAACTACTGAGTTGGGCATAAACTCCTACACTGTCAGATACTTAGCAAGCTGGCTCACTGCAGGACACATGTCTGGATAGAAGAATCCACTTCTGATAAGAAACCTAGATAGAAGAATCCACTTCTGATAAGAAACCTATTAGTGGTGTCCCACAGGGATCCTGTTTGGTATGCACTTCTCTGAAGTGAATGTTAGGGGCCTCTGACTCACCAAGTTCACTAAGGACTGTAAGCTGGGAGCAGTCGTGGAATCCCCAACATCCTACACTACACACAGGCCTAAAAATGACAAATGACGACTGGTGCCAAAGCCATGGTCAGACTAAATGCTGAAAAAAGGGATAATCATACCCTACAGTAAATTATAATATTAATAACATACCCCTAAAAGTAGACCCAGTGGTGAGGGACTTGGGAACAGATAGATAGTAACCTAAATTTTGACCAACAGGTAGCTATGGTAGGGAGGAAATGCTTCTGTGCGACTCAACATATAAGTAAAGGCATGGCATTAAGATCAATGGAAGTCATGGTGTCAGTGTACTCGGCCCTTGTCAGACCCATAATTGAATACAATGTACCCTTCTGCATATACCTAACCAGGCACTTACACCAACTGAAGAGGCCCTAGAAGTTTCTCACTTAAAAAAAAAAAAACACACAACGAAGCTTAAGACACGTCTTATGCAAACAGACTAAAAGCCCTCTTTACTGAATTTCATATAATTTACTGGAGAGGTGACTTATGCCTGACCTACAAGGCATTCTCTGATGAAAAGAAGGTTACGTATTCTATGTACCTGAACATTATCTGTGACTCCAACAGGACTTGCTGGAGACACAGATTTGTAACCCACTGGCTACTTTGTTTATGGAATAGACTTCCCATCTTCATGAAGAACCTGTCCCTCACTCTCTCCCCCAAAAATTTTGGATAAAATGGATGTGAAACCATAGATTCATTCCCGGTGCAGCCCGTGCTTAAGACAAGTCTTGTGCAAAGAGACTAAAGGCCCTATCCCTTTACTCCATTTCATATCATTTAAGGGAGAGATGACTTATGCCGGACCTACAACGCATTCTCTGATCCAACCCTGATGAAAAGAAGGTTACCAGTTCTATGTACCTGAACATTATTTGTGACACCAACAGAACTTGCTGGAGACACAGATTTGTATCCCATTGGCTACTTCGTCCAAGGAATAGACTTCCCTCTTCATGAAGAGCCTGTCCCTCACTCTCAAATATTTGGATAAACGGATGTGAAACCATACATTAATTCTCCAGTGCAGCCCATGTTCTTTATGGTCAGAGGCAATCTGTAAAATAACTCAGGGCTCCAACTCCTAAAGACCCACTACCATGATAATTCCCCAGATATGGGATGGGATAGTAAGCTATAATATTGCCACATCTTGGGTATTATTGGCTAGGCTTGTAAAGGCTCTTGTGCCATTAGCTTAGTAAGCCTAGTAATCATCTATGAACCTATAAAAGATCTTGGATAAAAATCACTTCATACCGAGTGTACTGATACTAACATCAGTTGAAGCAGCATCAAATTAGTGAGTTTTTACAATTATTAGTTTACTGGTTCTTACTAGTGGCCGAAGATTCCCAGGCTAGTCGTTGTGTATTGAAACTTAAAAACTCAAGTAGCCAAGTCCACTCAATCACTATTCTAAAACCGAACTCCAGTTATAGTTACTCCCTGCCCCCAGAATCATTCCTGTCAGTATCATGGACCAGCACTTCACCATGACTTCTCTAGCTGTACTGATTGAGTAATAGATGACCGTTAGAAAACATAAGACATTTCTTACACTGTCTCAAGATACCCATCTCAAACATCATGCTGAGGTTATAAAGATTAACTTTCCTAAAACTCAAAGACCTTCAAAACACAACACAGGCTCAAGGAATAGTCAGCATGTTAAGCCTACTTTCTCGCATAGCATAAGGAGTCCCAAAGTCAAAGATACTAGGCCCATAAGGAAGGCATCAACCCAACCAAACATTCTTGTTATTTGTGACTATTATAAGACATACAAATGTGCCTCTTACTAGGCTGAGCAAGGAAGAAGTGACGATTAGTAACCTGTCTGTTGCCAAGATCTGTCAGATGATTCAAGCACTCAAGTCCTTGAACAAATACCTGTAGGAATCCTTGACAAGTACCAGTATGATTCTTGATATAGTTCATGCCAGTGTCAATGACTTGAGTTGTACCTCCCAGGATTATATGACAGGAAGACATGATGGCGCTCTCAGACTGTCTCCAAGGTAGGTATTAGCCTAGCACTGAACAGCCTTCTACTTTTTCTAAGGATGATACACCACATGAGCAAAACAATAATTTAATTTACTTCAATAATTGCCTTAGTTTTTGGTGTCATTCAAAGGGGTCCAATATTCGTCAGACTGGAAGGATATGATAGACAGACCACACTGCTTTATCAGTGATAGCCTGCATCTGTCCATGTCTCTGGGTTTTGACTACTGGCAAAGACATTGCCTAAAAAGGCACTATGGGGTGGACAATGTCAACCTGACAAACCTACCAACATAAAGCAAGAATGGAAAATTTGAAGAAGTTACTGATCAATGCTAGGAGACTACTCCACTCCCTATAAGTCCTTCTCATCAGAGAAGACATTGATCTTAAAATTAAAAGCCCATATACCACCAGGCTTAAATACAGTTGTTAATATTCGACCAGTTTTACTAGGCCCTACTTGATTTTCCTATATTGCTATCAATATATATATTTTTTAATGACCAAATGAAGTTAGTATCTTAGTGGTAACACAATAAATGAAATTGTTTCATCTACAATTGTATTTGTCAACTTGATGTATAAACATCATATTCTGGTTACACCCACTATATTGTTGTTCTGACCCCATTAAGTCTATCGTCTTCATTATTTAACTTACTAGTCTTACATTATATTCCATATACATTCTTTACACTATATACAAAGGTTTTGTTATTATCTTTGGCATCAAATATGATGTCATTTTAACATGATATTTGTGATCATGATATAGTGTAGGTCACAATAATGATTATGCATTTAGGAAATGAATTGATATTGATCTGTTTTATATATCTTTATTTCCTTGTTCTTGAGTTGTAGTCTAGCAGTGATTTGGCTGTTTTAATTTTAATTATGACTACTTTACTTTATTCTAAGGGAGACCACCTCTTAGAGATAGTTTTTTCTGTGTAAATAAGATGAGTTGCTTTATGTTTTATATAATCAATTTTTAGAGGCACGCAATGCCTTCATTGTGTGCTTGTTAATTATACAACAGAAAGAAGCTATTTGCTTACTATAGCCTCGTATGGCGGCACCTAATGCGATCACTGTGTGTCAGCCAGTATACATAAAAACAAAGCTATTTTACACTTTGCACTTTGCTTTGTTATGTTGCGCTTATATGACAATGTACCTTACTAAAGTAACATTTAGATAGTTTTCTGTGTAATTAAGATGCGTTGCTTTATGTTTTATATAATCAATTTTTAGATGCACGCAATGTCATTATTGTGTGCTTACTAATCACATAACAGAAAGAAGCTATTTGCTTATTATAACCTCGTATCGTGGCACGTAGTGTGATTACTGTGTATCAACCAATATATATAAGAACAAAGCTATTTTGCATTTTGACTTGCTCTGTTGTTCTTATATTACAATGCATTTCACAAAAGCAACATCTTGGCTTCACTACTTGCCATATATGGGCAGCATTTCCTCACTAATGGTGTATAGATGATTTGTTCATTAATTCTAAATTACTTAATTATATCTATGCAAAATTAAGAAATGATAACAAGCTTAGTGTGAGTTTTCTAAATATGGGCATAGTTTCCTGTAAATATATATACGATAATATATTGTTATCAAGATGGTTATGTTGTTAATATTTGATGACAGCCTGCTTTTGAAGCTTATTTAATCACGAAGCTATATTTATATACTAACACTACCATGTTTTAGAAATTTTAATTGTGTTTTTTTTTCTCAAGTGGCTTTCAGGTTATTGGTTATAACCTAGCCTGATCGTTCGCTATGTTGCTGCTGAATTTTTACTAATTATGTAACTAGGTATTTAATCAATATATTGCTTGATCTAATTGTATAATTGGAAGTTAATGTTTTAGTATAAAAATGCCCATTTAGTTTCTGTAATTTGTAACCTGAGGAAGCGCAATTTACATTGCGTGAAAGCGCTTGTTTCTGTTCTACAAATAAATTTATTTTATTTCATTTTACTTCGTGGTGGTTTCTGCATTTTTCCAGTTTTACCTCCCAGGATTATATGACAGGAAGACATGATGGCGCTCTCAGACTGTCTCCAAGGTAGGTATTAGCCTAGCACTGAACAGCCTTCTACTTTTTCTAAGGATGATACACCACATGAGCAAAACAATAATTTAATTTACTTCAATAATTGCCTTAGTTTTTGGTGTCATTCAAAGGGGTCCAATATTCGTCAGACTGGAAGGATATGATCGACAGACCACACTGCTTTATCAGTGATAGCCTGCATCTGTCCATGTCTCTGGGTTTTGACTACTGGCAAAGACATTGCCTAAAAAGGCACTATGGGGTGGACAATGTCAACCTGACAAACCTACCAACATAAAGCAAGAAAGGAAAATTTGAAGAAGTTACTGATCAATGCTAGGAGACTACTCCACTCCCTATAAGTCCTTCTCATCCGAGAAGACACTGACATTAGGGACTAAGACATAGCTTAAAATAGTGACAGCAGTCCAGTTCTGCAGGGCTATAAAGTGTTCCACACATTTACACCAGCGACCGCACAGAAAGAAAAAAAGATGGAGATGTATCAATCTACATCCAGGAGAAACTCATATCAAGACTGACAAAGCAACATGATGCACGAGAGCTTCTTCATGTCCAAATAATCATCATAAAAGGACCTGTACTATATATTAGCTAGCTATAACACAAGAAAGCCAAAATGCAGATCTACAGGAACTAGAATCACTCAATATTAAACCCAATACCATTTTTTTAAGGTAATTTAAAACTATCCAACTATAGAATAGCAAACATGCACAACCAAAAAAATTCCTGGACTTTGTAAATGTTAATGCTCTGGAAGAATTATTCAGGGTACCTACTAGGGCAAATAAATTCTCGTCTCTTGTCCTTACTAACATGAAAGCATCTTGCACCATCCCTTCAATATCTTCATTACTTGGTAGGTCTGACTATAAAGCAATCTCCTTCAAAATATAAATGAAACCAGAGATCCCTTCCACCCACGGTACACCTAGAAATTTAAGACAAACTACCTACTCCTAAGTGATTCATTAGCAAGCTTCAAATCCCCACACACTATACCAGCATGCAAACAGCTGCCCAGATGCAGCTGTACCCTATAGGAACATGTGCAGGGCAAACCCCAGAATAAAATCCACAAAGTGGAACCATAATATCAACAAGCTTTATAATAAAATAAAAGAATTTTGACTAAAAGTAAGAAGAATTAATACCCAGAATGTTAGCACTCTTTTCACAGAAAAGAAAGTCAGAAGCTTAATACAATTCACTAAAACTAACTCTGCAGCTATAATAACTAACAAAGCTAAAGACAATCACATGGCTTTTTTTTATTTATGTTCATATCACCAAGTCACAATGCGGCAGTGTGATAAGCTGAACACCTACACAGAGACTGAAGATTTACCTGACCTACTGGCCAATAAATTTAGCTCTAACTTTGGGTCTATATTACAAAATCGAAGCTTTAGGTAATCGAATACCTAAAGCTCGACATCTAAACAAAAAAAGCTGTAAACATTGAACGGCCACTTCTGCAAATTCTTTCATAGGGAAAGAATTTGCTTGGCCAGAGGAAAAAAACATTTCTAACCCTAATCAAATAGGGGGCTGTGCCCCCCACACCCCCCTAACTAAATAAACTAACTCTGAGATAACTCTACAATGGAGAAAAGGGCAGATTCCCGATAATGGCCAAGCAAATTATTTCGCTGATTAGATGTCGATCTTTAGGTATTTGATTACCTAAAGTTTCGATCACCTAATATAAACCCTCTAACTTTTCCCCTCCCCTCTATCTGTTACACAAGATATACCCAAAACTGGCTCACCACCAGCTATCAGACAAGACAAAGTCCTAAAAGTGGTATCAAAAGCTAAAAATAGTGCACCAATGGGTCCTGACAACATCCCTGGATGCACCTCAAATAGCATGAAGCATGGTTTAGCCGCACCCCTAACACTGTTCAATCTCAGCCTCCATACAGGTTTTGTACCAAGCAAATGGAGAACAGCTACAGTCATTCTGCTGCTTAAGGGAGGGCCTTCCACAGTCCCAGGCAATTACAGATCCATAAGTCTTTCCATGGCTTTGCATACGAGACTGCTCAGACTCATCGTGGAATTTAATCAGGACAACCTCCAAACACTAGACTTGTCTAATTTTGGATTTGTCAAGTGCAAGTCATGCTTACTCAACCCAGTGGATTTTTTTGAAAAGGTCACCAAAGCAATGGATGAAGGCAAAAACTGTACACACTGCATAACTGCACTTTGCCAAAGCTTTTGACACAATTCCCCAGGCATAGTAGAAAAGTTAAATCAACCCCCGTCACCAGCTGGAATTCCAGTTAGCACATTTAATCAAAACAGGGGAAGTTACATCTACAAAAAGACCAGTCACCAGTGGAGTCCCCAGGGTTCTGTGCTTGGACGTCTCCTGTTTTCCATCTACTTTTCCGGATGTAAAATCCAATATCAAAGGGCTCTGGCTGACTAAGTTTACAGATGACTGCAAGCTAGGACCAGTCACTGAAGCACCGAGTGATGTAGCCAAACTGCAGGAAAGTTTGTCTCAAATAAATAACTGAAGACAAAACATGGTCTGAAATAAAATGCATTATTGGAAGTCAACTACCCCAGAGAACTAGCAAGTCCAAAGCCACAGGACCCGAATCTCTTATCTCCAAAAAACGTAATTTCAAACCAAATAGGTTAAAGGCGACACCTTTATTCACACGTCAAAATCGCAAAAGTAAACCACCAACAATAAACCAAGCGCTTTCGCTCTGTTATTATCGAGCTTCCTCAGAGTATACCCCAGAGAACTACCATGTGGAAAATATATGTCTCCAAGAGTTGACTCAGTTGTTCAGGATTTAAGTACTTGTGTGGACAGTAACCTAACTTTTGACCAACAGAAAAACTCTATTGTTGTAAGAAAGACCTATATTTCACACTTTATAAAACAAAGGGATTGTGTCTAGATATAGGGATGCTATTGACCCCTTTTACTCACCAGTCATTAGGCTAATCATTGAATATAATGCCCCCCCCTTTGGTGTGCATCTGTCCAGATACATACAGCAACTGGAATGCAAACAGATACTTTACTAAAAGGATACAAAAACATGTCCTAGAGACAAACTCAAAGCCCTGTCACTATACTCTGTATCGATCATATAGACTGCCAAGAGGTAACCTGCGTCTGGCATACAAGGCATCCTCTGATCTATTACTGATGGATTTACTGCACATCAGCAAGTCAAATGGCATCAGAAATACTATGTCTACGGATCTAAACTTCTTTCGGCAACATCAACAGAATGGTTCGGAGAAACATAAAATTTCGCACAGGATATTGCTGCTGTGGAACAGACTCGCCATCCACATAAAACTAAGTTCATCCCTGTTCATTTTCAAGCACAACTTAAATCTATAGACAGGAAACAGAAAATTAACCCCAGGACTGCCTCTGTACTACTAATGGACAGAGGCAGCTCCTAAACTCTTTATCCTATGTGTGGGCCTCCTCAAATTATCTACTGTATGATCCCAGTTATTTTCATTAGGAATAGCGTATAAATTATCGACTTTACCCATCCCACGTTTGATCTATAACCAAATGTGATAGGTACTTCTAGCACAAAAAGGGAAACTGGACAGGCTTAAAATGGCCCGCAAGGGCAGCTAGCCTTGTATTTTCCTATGAACCTATTAGATAACATTGCAAAACTAATACACACAAATTAAGGCCAACATTAAGTTACTCAAGCTACTGAAAAATACCATGAGGAAAACACAGGCTTCTCACGAACTCAGACAGGTGTCAGAAGCAAAGGATAATTACAAATGCTTCTTTACTTCAGCAAGTTGTGAAAAACACCCAACGCCACTCTAAACTTACTCATAAAGGCACTTTCTAATCTGATGAGATAGATATCACAAAATGTATTAGCAAACAAATTGTGTGAATTTCACTCCATACACATCTTATATAGCTCCCACACCTAGCCAAGAATCTTAACCCCCCACCCCTAATCACAAACAGAACACTTTCTAAAAGTACTCTCCAAAACAAAAAATACATAGCCTCTAGGACCCAAAAAATTGTTAGTTTGCCTGTTGAACAGTACTAGACACTCACTGGTGGACCTGCTCCTACAACTATTCAACCTCATCTTATCCACCAGCTTTGCCCCCAATGTTTGGCACACAGCAGTTATGATGTCACTCCACAAGGGCAGCCCTACCACAAACCTAGCAGCCTGACAAGCCTTATCTGTAAGATCATGCAATAGGTGATAACAGGCACTCTGAAAAGACTTGATCCCCAAAAGTTTGGATTTGTTAAGGGTAGATCCTGTGAAATGAAACTGAATTTTGTTTGAGAAGATAACACAAACTGTTGACAGTGATCACACTTATAAAGCATACCCAATCCTCACTAAAAATCACTTGATACTATACCACATACCAACACTATCAACAAGCTACATGCACTCCAAACTCATCCCTATGTCATTAGATACATAACCAACTGGATGAGGGAAAGAAACCGCATTACAAGGGTTGCAGGCATATGCTCATAGAGCATGACAGTAACTACTGAGGTACCACAGGAATCCATGCAGGGATCTATGCTACTTGAAATGCAAATTTCTAATCTCCAAAATCAAAAATGGGGAACTCTGGTTAACAAGTCTGCAGATAATTGCAGACTGGGTACTATACCTGAATTCCATTCCAATATGCACTAGCTACAAAGTGAACCTACACATATAAAGCTGGTGCTCTGAAAATGGTCTAAAACTAAATGCTAAAAAATGAAATGCTGCCTCATCTGACAAACAAACAAACCCACTCAGCTTACAGTACAGAAATAACCTCACTTCAAAATAAAGATGCGAGAAACCATGGAACACGGGGAGGTAACCTCCTCTCCTTTGATCATACTGCAACAGTGATCGGTGATCAGGAAATCCTATCTAGCACAGCTGATCACAAAGGACATTTCCTCTGATCTAAAGTAATCTATTAATCTGTCTATATTCAACACTAATCAGACCCATCTATGGGATGTATGCTGCTAAGCAAACCAGTTGACCCCCTGAAGGTTCAGGACCAAAAAATAAATAATCATGGGCCTAAAGGACCTGAGCTACCAGAGGCTGGAGGCTTTGTCCATGTATTCTATGTCTTACAGACTTCTTTATGGTGATCTGTGACTTGTATTCTGGCTGATATTGATCCAGCAATACAACCTCTTATTTCTCCAAGAATCAAACAGTCCGGAGAAAAATAAAGCTAGAAATCTGAACCTACTTCATTAAATAAATCACTGAGGAGAAAGAGACTAGTCATTTAACGACTACCTCTTCTCTGTAAGAAACTTCATCTCCGATCAAGCAATCCATCAATCCATTACCCCTTTTTCTCTATTTTTGCAAGTGGGGTTGGGGTGTCACTTCAAAAGTGACAATCTAGAGCAAAGGTTTACACTGCCAGGTGGCTAGCTCTGCCCTGGTAGTTCTTCCACACCACACACTTGCATGCACAAATCACAGCTATGCCGAATTTAGAGTGCCCAATACACCTACTGCAGGTCTTTGGAATACGAGAGGAAACCTACACAAACACAGGGAGGACATGCAGGCTCCATACAAAAAGCAATTGAGCTGAGAAGCAAACCAGGGAACCTCTTGCTGTGAGGTGACAACACTATCCTCTGTACCACACATATGTGGGAGAACTTATGAATATCCATCCAGTTGTCCAATTCCTTCTTAAAGGAAGATGGTGTATCATACTGCTCTATTGTCAGTAAGATGGATATTCATAAGTTCAGACGTTCACTCAAAGAATGACTAGCCTACCACTTTTTGAAAAAGGAGGCAAGGTCTACAAGGTGGGCACTGGAAGATGTAAATGCCCACATAGCCTATTTGCCCACACAATCTATGATTACAACACACCTCTCAGACTTTGTAAGTTTCTAATGTTTTCCTAACTTATAGCAGTAACACTGCAGTTGTGGATGACATTCAAATGAGGTGTGCAAGTGTGGGTGAAATTCAAATGGAATCTGCTTGCAGTGTTTATTGCACATTTTCAATGTTGCAAGAAAAGAAGGCATAGTACCTCTAGACTACCAAAATGGGCTTATAGAGGCAGTCTAAGAACAAAAGGGGATCATAATCCTTATCCTCACTGGAAACAATGCTTCTGCAGAAGAGAAACCATTATGGATTAAATTCGAGCCATGTAACAATGTGCCAGCTACTTATCCTAGCGCAATGCTAAAGAAGGTAATGATGTTTCAGTCCAGTGCACAGTTACGTTGGAAAGTCGGACATGACTTATCCATGCGGCTTAGCAAGTGCTGTTAGAGCTCCTGCAGAAGACTGGTGCACTGAGGCCACATTAATCGATCCTTGCACGAATGCAGCAAAAGCTGTACATTCATTCCTAGCATAAAACTGGATTTATGATTTGTTCAAGGAAGGTGTTGGCTCTACCAAGATTGCTTTTTTCACCATCTG